>NC_089859.1:3225000-3513603 GCF_036373705.1 Amia ocellicauda
GTCACTCTCGAGGTGTGTGTGTGTTATTTGTTACAGCTACTCTTGAGAAGTGTGTGTATGTGTTGTTACAGTTACTCTCGAGGTGTGTGTGTGTGTGTGTGTGTTATTTGTGACAGTTACTCTCGACATGTGTGTGTGTGTGTATTTGTGTTATTTTTTAAAGCTACTCTTGAGAAGTGTGTGTGTGTGTTGTTACAGTTACTCTCGAGGTGTGTGTGTGTGTTATTTGTTACAGTTACTCTTGAGAAGTGTGTGTGCATGTTGTAACAGTTACTCTCGAGGTGTGTGAATGTGTTATTTGTTACAGTTACTCTCGAGGTGTGTGTGTGTGTGTGTGTGTGTTATTTGTTACAGTTACTCTCGACATGTGTGTGTGTGTGTGTGTGTGTTATGTGTTACAGCTACTCTTGAGAAGTGTGTGTGTGTGTGTGTTATTTGTTACAGTCACTCTCGAGGTGTGTGTGTGTTATTTGTTACAGCTACTCTTGAGAAGTGTGTGTATGTGTTGTTACAGTTACTCTCGAGGTGTGTGTGTGTGTGTTTGTGTGTGTTATTTGTTACAGTTACTCTCGACATGTGTGTGTGTGTGTATTTGTGTTATTTGTTACAGCTACTCTTGAGAAGTGTGTGTGTGTGTTGTTACAGTCTCTCTCGAGGTGTGTGTGTATGTGTGTTATTTGTTACAGCTACTCTTGAGAAGTGTGTGTGTGTGTGTGTGTGTTATGTGTTACAGCTACTCTTGAGAGTGTGTGTGTGTGTGTGTTATTTGTTACAGTTACTCTCGAGGTGTGTGTGTGTGTGTGTGTGTTATTTGTTACAGTTACTCTCGAGGTGTGTCTGTGTGTGTGTGTGTTTGTGTTATTTGTTACAGTTACTCTCGAGGTGTGTGTGTGTTATTTGATACAGCTACAATCGAGATGTGTGTGTGTGTATTTGTTACAGTTACTCTTGAGGTGTGTGTGTGTGTGTGTGTTATTTGTTACAGTTACTCTCAAGATGTGTGTGTTTGTGTATTTGTTACAGCTACTCTTGAGAAGTGTGTGTGTGTGTGTGTGTGTGTTATTTGTTACAGTTACTCTCGAGGTGTGTGTGTGTGTGTTTGTGTTATTTGTTACAGTTACTCTCGAGGTGTGTGTGTGTGTTATTTGTTACAGCTACTCTCGAGATGTGTGTGTGTGTGTGTTATTTGTTACAGCTACTCTTGAGAAGTGTGTGTGTGTGTGTGTGTGTGTGTGTTTGTGTTGTTACAGTTTTTCTCGAGGTGTGTGAGTGTGTGTTATTTGTTAAAGCCACTCTTGAGAAGTGTGTGTGTGTGTTGTTACAGTCACTCTCGAGGTGTGTGTGTGTGTGTTATTTGTTACAGCTACTCTCGAGATGTGTGGGTGTGTGTGTGTGTGTTATTTGTTACAGCTACTCTTGAGAAGTGTGTGTGTGTGTTGTTACAGTTACTCTCGAGGTGTGTGTGTGTGTGTTTGTGTTATTTGTTACAGTTACTCTCGAGGTGTGTGTGTGTGTGTTATTTGTTACGGTAACTCTCGAGGTGTGTGTGTGTGTGTGTTATTTGTTACAGCTACTCTTGAGGTGTGTGTGTCTGTTGTAACAGTTATTCTCGAGGTGTGTGTGTGTGTGTGTGTTATTTGTTACAGCTACTCTTGAGGTGTGTGTGTGTGTGTGTGTGTGTGTGTGTGTTATTTTTTTACAGCTACTATCGATGTGTGTGTGTGAGTGTTATTTGTTACAGCTACTTTTGAGAAGTGTGTGTGTGTGTTGTTACAGTTACTCTCGAGGTGTGTGTGTGTGTGTTATTTGTTACAGTTACAATCGAGGTGTGTGTGTGTGTGTGTGTGTTATTTGTTACAGTTACTCTCGATGTGTGTGTGTGTGTGTGTGTATTTGTTACAGCTACTCTTGAGAAGTGTGTGTGTGTGTGTGTTTGTGTGTTAATTGTTACAGCTACTCTTGAGAAGTGTGTGTGTGTGTTGTTACAGTTACTCTCGAGGTGTGTGTGTGTGTGTTTGTGTTATTTGTTACAGTTATTCTCGAGGTGTGTGTGTGTGTGTTATTTGTTACAGCTACTCTTGAGAAGTGTGTGTGTGTGTTGTTACAGTCACTCTCGAGGTGTGTGTGTGTGTGTTATTTGTTACAGCTACTCTTGAGAAGTGTGTGTGTGTGTGTGTGTTATTTCTTACAGCTACTCTTGAGAAGTGTGTGTGTGTGTTGTTACAGTTACTCTCGAGGTGTGTGTGTGTGTGTTTGTGTAATTTGTTACAGTTATTCTCGAGGTGTGTGTGTGTTATTTGTTACAGCTACTCTTGAGAAGTGTGTGTGCATGTTGTAACAGTTACTCTCGAGGTTTGTGTATGTGTTATTTGTTACAGTTACTCTCGAGGTGTGTGTGTGTGTGTGTGTGTGTTATTTGTGACAGTTACTCTCGACATGTGTGTGTGTGTGAATTTGTGTTATTTGTTACAGCTACTCTTGAGAAGTGTGTGTGTGTGTTGTTACAGTCACTCTCGAGGTGTGTGTGTGTTATTTGTTACAGCTACTCTTGAGAAGTGTGTGTATGTGTTGTTACAGTTACTCTCGAGGTGTGTGTGTGTGTGTTTGTGTTATTTGTTACAGTTATTCTCGAGGAGTGTGTGTGTTATTTGTTACAGCTACTCTTGAGAAGTGTGTGTGCATGTTGTAACAGTTACTCTCGAATTGTGTGAATGTGTTATTTGTTACAGTTACTCTCGAGGTGTGTGTGTGTGTGTGTTATTTGTTACAGTTACTCTCGACATGTGTGTGTGTGTGTATTTGTGTTATTTGTTACAGCTACTCTTGAGAAGTGTGTGTGTGTGTTGTTACAGTCACTCTCGAGGTGTGTGTGTATGTGTGTTATTTGTTACAGCTACTCTTGAGAAGTGTGTGTGTGTGTGTGTGTGTGTGTGTTATGTGTTACAGCTACTCTTGAGAAGTGTGTGTGTGTGTGTGTTTGTGTGTTAATTGTTACAGCTACTCTTGAGAAGTGTGTGTGTGTTATTTGTTACAGCTACTCTTGAGGTGTGTGTGTGTGTGTGTGTTATTTGTTACAGTTACTCTCGAGGTGTGTGTGTGTTATTTGTTACAGTTACTCTCGAGGTGTGTGTGTGTGTGTGTGTGTGTGTTATTTGTTACAGTTACTCTCGAGATGTGTGTGTGTGTGTATTTGTTACAGTTACTCTTGAGAAGTGTGTGTGTGTGTGTGTTATTTGTTACAGTTACTCTCGAGGTGTGTGTGTGTGTTATTTGTTACAGTTTCTCTCGAGGTGTGTGTGTGTGTATTTGTGTTATTTGTTACAGCTACTCTTGAGAAGTGTGTGTGCATGTTGTTACAGTTACTCTCGAGGTGTGTGTGTGTGTGTATTTGTTACAGTTACTCTTGAGGTGTGTGTGTGTGAGTTATTTGTTACAGTTACTCTCGAGATGTGTGTGTTTGTGTATTTGTTACAGCTACTCTTGAGAAGTGTGTGTGTGTGTGTTATTTGTTACAGTTACTCTCGAGGTGTGTGTGTGTGTGTGTGTGTGTGTGTGTTATTTGTTACAGCTACTTTTGAGAAGTGTGTGTGCATGTTGTTACAGTTACTCTCGAGGTGTGTGTGTGTGTATTTGTGTTATTTGTTACAGCTACTCTTGAGAAGTGTGTGTGCATGTTGTTACAGTTACTCTCGAGGTGTGTGTGTGTTATTTGTTACAGTTACTCTCGAGGTGTGTGTGTGTGTGTGTATGTGTGTTATTTGTTACAGTTACTCTTGAGGTGTGTGTGTGTGAGTTATTTGTTACAGTTACTCTCTAGATGTGTGTGTTTGTGTATTTGTTACAGCTACTCTTGAGAAGTGTGTGTGTGTGTGTTATTTGTTACAGCTACTCTTGAGAAGTGTGTGTGTGTGTGTGTGTGTGTGTGTGTGTTATTTGTTACAGTTACTCTCGAGGTGTGTGTGTGTGTTTGTGTTATTTGTTACAGCTACTCTTGAGGTGTGTGTGTGTGTGTGTGTTATTTGTTACAGTTACTCTCGAGGTGTGTGTGTGTTATTTGTTACAGTTACTCTCGAGGTGTGTGTGTGTGTGTGTATGTGTGTTATTTGTTACAGTTACTCTCGAGATGTGTGTGTGTGTGTATTTGTTACAGTTACTCTTGAGAAGTGTGTGTGTGTGTGTGTGTGTTATTTGTTACAGTTACTCTCGAGGTGTGTGTGTGTGTGTGTTATTTGTTACAGTTACTCTCGAGGTGTGTGTGTGTGTATTTGTTACAGCTACTCTTGAGAAGTGTGTGTGTGTGTGTGTTTGTGTGTTAATTGTTACAGCTACTCTTGAGAAGTGTGTGTGTGTGTTGTTACTGTTACTCTCGAGGTGTGTGTGTGTGTGTTTGTGTTATTTGTTACAGTTATTCTCGAGGTGTGTGTGTGTGTATTTGTGTTATTTGTTACAGCTACTCTTGAGAAGTGTGTGTGCATGTTGTTACAGTTACTCTCGAGGTGTGTGTGTGTGTGTATTTGTTACAGTTACTCTTGAGGTGTGTGTGTGTGAGTTATTTGTTACAGTTACTCTCGAGATGTGTGTGTTTGTGTATTTGTTACAGCTACTCTTGAGAAGTGTGTGTGTGTGTGTTATTTGTTACAGCTACTCTTGAGAAGTGTGTGTGTGTGTGTGTGTGTGTGTTATTTGTTACAGTTACTCTCGAGGTGTGTGTGTGTGTTTGTGTTATTTGTTACAGCTACTCTTGAGATGTGTATGTGTGTGTGTGTTATTTGTTACAGTTACTCTCGAGGTGTGTGTGTGTTATTTGTTACAGTTACTCTCGAGGTGTGTGTGTGTGTGTGTATGTGTGTTATTTGTTACAGTTACTCTCGAGATGTGTGTGTGTGTGTATTTGTTACAGTTACTCTTGAGAAGTGTGTGTGTGTGTGTGTGTTATTTGTTACAGTTACTCTCGAGGTGTGTGTGTGTGTGTGTGTTATTTGTTACAGTTACTCTCGAGGTGTGTGTGTGTGTGTGTTATTTGTTACAGCTACTCTTGAGAAGTGTGTGTGTGTGTGTGTGTGTGTTATGTGTTACAGCTACTCTTGAGAAGTGTGTGTGTGTGTTGTTACAGTTACTCTCGAGATGTGTGGGTGTGTGTGTGTGTGTTATTTGTTACAGCTACTCTTGAGAAGTGTGTGTCTGTGTTGTTACAGTTACTCTCGAGGTGTGTGTGTGTGTGTTTGTGTTATTTGTTACAGTTACTCTCGAGGTGTGTGTGTGTGTGTTATTTGTTACGGTAACTCTCGAGGTGTGTGTGTGTGTGTGTTATTTGTTACAGCTACTCTTGAGGTGTGTGTGTCTGTTGTAACAGTTATTCTCGAGGTGTGTGTGTGTGTGTGTGTTATTTGTTACAGCTACTCTTGAGGTGTGTGTGTGTGTGTGTGTGTGTGTGTGTGTTATTTTTTTACAGCTACTATCGATGTGTGTGTGTGAGTGTTATTTGTTACAGCTACTTTTGAGAAGTGTGTGTGTGTGTTGTTACAGTTACTCTCGAGGTGTGTGTGTGTGTGTTATTTGTTACAGTTACAATCGAGGTGTGTGTGTGTGTGTGTTATTTGTTACAGTTACTCTCGATGTGTGTGTGTGTGTGTGTGTATTTGTTACAGCTACTCTTGAGAAGTGTGTGTGTGTGTGTGTTTGTGTGTTAATTGTTACAGCTACTCTTGAGAAGTGTGTGTGTGTGTTGTTACAGTTACTCTCGAGGTGTGTGTGTGTGTGTGTGTGTTATTTGTTACAGTTATTCTCGAGGTGTGTGTGTGTGTGTTATTTGTTACAGCTACTCTTGAGAAGTGTGTGTGTGTGTTGTTACAGTCACTCTCGAGGTGTGTGTGTGTGTGTTATTTGTTACAGCTACTCTTGAGAAGTGTGTGTGTGTGTGTGTGTTATTTCTTACAGCTACTCTTGAGAAGTGTGTGTGTGTTTTGTTACAGTTACTCTCGAGGTGTGTGTGTGTGTGTTTGTGTAATTTGTTACAGTTATTCTCGAGGTGTGTGTGTGTTATTTGTTACAGCTACTCTTGAGAAGTGTGTGTGCATGTTGTAACAGTTACTCTCGAGGTTTGTGTATGTGTTATTTGTTACAGTTACTCTCGAGGTGTGTGTGTGTGTGTGTGTGTTATTTGTTACAGTTACTCTCGAGGTGTGTGTGTGTGTTTGTGTTATTTGTTACAGCTACTCTTGAGGTGTGTGTGTGTGTGTGTGTTATTTGTTACAGTTACTCTCGAGGTGTGTGTGTGTGTTATTTGTTACAGTTACTCTCGAGGTGTGTGTGTGTGTGTGTATGTGTGTTATTTGTTACAGTTACTCTCGAGATGTGTGTGTGTGTGTATTTGTTACAGTTACTCTTGAGAAGTGTGTGTGTGTGTGTGTGTTATTTGTTACAGTTACTCTCGAGGTGTGAGTGTGTGTGTGTGTTATTTGTTACAGTTACTCTCGAGGTGTGTGTGTGTGTGTGTTATTTGTTACAGTTACTCTCGAGGTGTGTGTATGTGTTTGTGTTATTTGTTACAGCTACTCTTGAGGAGTGTGTGTGTGTGTGTGTGTTATTTGTTACAGTTACTCTCGAGGTGTGTGTGTGTTATTTGTTACAGTTACTCTCGAGGTGTGTGTGTGTGTGTGTGTGTGTTATTTGTTACAGTTACTCTCGAGATGTGTGTGTGTGTGTATTTGTTACAGTTACTCTTGAGAAGTGTGTGTGTGTGTGTGTGTGTGTGTTATTTGTTACAGTTACTCTCGAGGTGTGTGTGTGTGTGTGTGTTATTTGTTACAGTTTCTCTCGAGGTGTGTGTGTGTGTGTTATTTGTTACAGCTACTCTTGAGAAGTGTGTGTGTGTGTTGATACAGTTACTCTCGAGGTGTGTGTGTGTGTGTGTTTGTGTTATTTGTTACAGTTAATCTCGAGGTGTGTGTGTGTGTGTTATGTGTTACAGCTACTCTTGAGAAGTGTGTGTGTGTGTTGTTACAGTTACTCTCGAGGTGTGTGTGTGTGTGTTATTTGTTACAGTTACTCTCGAGGTGTGTGTGTGTGTGTGTGTGTGTGTGTTATTTGTTACAGCTACTTTTGAGAAGTGTGTGTGTGTGTTGTTACAGTTACTCTCGAGGTGTGTGTGTGTGTGTGTGTATTTGTTACAGCTACTCTTGAGAAGTGTGTGTGTGTGTGTGTTTGTGTGTTAATTGTTACAGCTACTCTTGAGAAGTGTGTGTGTGTGTTGTTACAGTTACTCTCGAGGTGTGTGTGTGTGTGTTTGTGTTATTTGTTACAGCTACTCTTGAGAAGTGTGTGTGCATGTTGTTACAGTTAATCTCGAGGTGTGTGTGTGTGTGTATTTGTTACAGTTACTCTTGAGGTGTGTGTGTGTGAGTTATTTGTTACAGTTACTCTCGAGATGTGTGTGTTTGTGTATTTGTTACAGCTACTCTTGAGAAGTGTGTGTGTGTGTGTTATTTGTTACAGCTACTCTTGAGAAGTGTGTGTGTGTGTGTGTGTGTGTGTTATTTGTTACAGTTACTCTCGAGGTGTGTGTGTGTGTTTGTGTTATTTGTTACAGCTACTCTTGAGGTGTGTGTGTGTGTGTGTGTTATTTGTTACAGTTACTCTCGAGGTGTGTGTGTGTTATTTGTTACAGTTACTCTCGAGGTGTGTGTGTGTGTGTGTATGTGTGTTATTTGTTACAGTTACTCTCGAGATGTGTGTGTGTGTGTATTTGTTACAGTTACTCTTGAGAAGTGTGTGTGTGTGTGTGTGTTATTTGTTACAGTTACTCTCGAGGTGTGTGTGTGTGTGTGTGTGTGTTATTTGTTACAGTTACTCTCGAGGTGTGTGTGTGTGTGTGTTATTTGTTACAGCTACTCTTGAGAAGTGTGTGTGTGTGTGTGTGTGTGTTATGTGTTACAGCTACTCTTGAGAAGTGTGTGTGTGTGTTGTTACAGTTACTCTCGAGGTGTGTGTGTGTGTGTTTGTGTTATTTGTTACAGTTAATCTCGAGGTGTGTGTGTGTGTTATGTGTTACAGCTACACTTGAGAAGTGTGTGTGTGTGTGTGTGTGTATTTGTTACAGCTACTTTCGACGTGTGTGTGTGTGTATTTGTGTTATTTGTTACAGCTACTCTTGAGAAGTGTGTGTGTGTGTGTGTGTGTGTGTGTGTGTTATTTGTTACAGTTACTCTCGAGATGTGTGTGTGTGTGTTATTTGTTACAGCTACTCTTGAGAAGTGTGTTTGCGTGTTGTTACAGTTACTCTCGAGGTGTGTGTGTGTGTGTTGGTGTTATTTGTTACAGTTACTCTCGAGGTGTGTGTGTGTGTGTGTGTTTGTGTACTTTGTTACAGTTACTCTCGAGGTGTGTGAATGTGTTATTTGTTACAGTTACTCTCGAGGTGTGTGTGTGTGTGTTATTTGTTACAGCTACTCTCGAGATGTGTGTGTGTGTGTATTTGTTACAGTTACTCTCGAGATGTGTGTGTTTGTGTATTTGTTACAGCTACTCTTGAGAAGTGTGTGTGTGTGTGTTATTTGTTACAGCTACTCTTGAGAAGTGTGTGTGTGTGTGTGTGTGTGTGTGTGTGTTATTTGTTACAGTTACTCTCGAGGTGTGTGTGTGTATTTGTGTTATTTGTTACAGCTACTCTTGAGAAGTGTGTGTGTGTGTTGTTACAGTTACTCTCGAGGTGTGTGTGTGTGTGTTATTTGTTACAGTTACTCTCGAGATGTGTGTGTGTGTGTGTGTGTTATTTGTTACAGTTACTCTCGAGGTGTGTGTGTGTGTGTTTGTGTTATTTGTTACAGTTACTCTCGAGGTGTGTGTGTGTGTGTGTGTGTTTGTATTTGTTATAGCTACTCTCGAGATGTGTGTGTGTGTGTGTACTTGTTACAGCTACTCTTGAGATGTTTGTGTGTGTGTTATTTGTTACAGTTACTCTCGAGGTGTGTGTGTGTGTGTGTGTATTTTTTACAGCTACTCTTGAGAAGTGTGTGTGTGTGTGTGTGTGTGTGTGTGTGTATTTTTTACAGCTACTCTTGAGAAGTGTGTGTGTGTTATTTGTTACAGTTACTCTGTGTTTGTTATGGCTTCTCTGCATATACCAAACATATAAATATTTTACAATACCTTACTGTGAGACATTTACATGCCAGTGCATTAGTCCTGTGTTAACACTTTTCCGTAAATAATACAGTCCTCTATAGCTGTAGGTTATATTTCCAAATACTGGGGGGGGGGGGAAACGAGTAGGAAGGTCTTCAAGGTCACATGTAATGTTTTCCAGTTACCACAATGCAGAAGGGGATTTAATATCGCAACCTGACTCTTTCGTGCTCCATTTAAACTAAATCACATAAGCAGGTGACTGATCTAACCAGTGTTTTCAGCCGACCACATCGCCTCCGTGGCCTGTTTACTGAGCGGATAATGTGGTTATTTTGTAAACAAGCAAAGGTGTTAGGGGTAAAAAATACTTTTGGATAGAGAAGAAAAGAGAAGAAAGCCAAACAGGACAACAGTATGGGTACTGTTCACTTCAGGCAGCAGAGACAAAGCGAGAAAGGTCCCCCTCAAAGAATGTGGAGAGAAAAAAAAACAGAGCAGAAAGCAGAGGAGATAAGTCAGTTAGGCGTGCATTGAAATCCGCCTGTGTCATTGTATTGGGTTTCCATTGTGGGCTAAGTCACTTCGGACACCGCCAGCATTCCTGGGCTTTCTGTCAGTGTTCACGGTCCAGCGAGGCTGCTGACAGAGCAGGGCTGTGCTTGTGTTTGCCCGGCGCCTCGCAGGCTGGGCATCGCATAACAACAGCTCTTTACTCCGCTGCGCCTAATGTTCCTCAGAGTGAATTCTCAATGGATCGATTGAGCGCTGCGGACGCTTTCTCCGTAGGCCAGTTACAAAGGCATGAAGAGATAAAAAACTTATAGCGGGGGTGGGGGAAGAGGAAAGGTGCATTGTGTGCGAAACGCAGAGACCTTAGTCGGAGTACAGAGTGGCACATGACACGTCGTCTCATTTCCACACACAGCGGCTGTGGTTCCCCTCTGCCACTGCATTACACCGCCCTGCTAACGGCCATTGATCGGAGCTGCTGTTGTTCTCCAGATGTCAATATGTCTACCCCACATAATCTAAAAGCACAGTGAGGCGGAGGAGCGGGGGGCGACAAAGTGCTGTACTTAGTTGGAGTTTGACAACAGCTGAAAGTACATTTCAATCACGACGTTACGAGCAATAAGGGTTAAGATGTAAATATTTCAGTAGGGCCAGCATGTTTCCCCGGGTTCTGCACACAGCAAATGCCAGATCTGCTGTAGGTCACCGGAAGCCTGCAAATGTAGAGCCGCTACAAAAAGGATTTCATTTAGACAGATATCGATCAGCCGATTCTGGCGTTGTGTAGTCTGGGAAATGTGGAAGCCTGATATTTAGGCTGTAGCTCATAGGATGGGGGGAGAAGGAATAAAGATGAATTGAAGTCTAAGTTTGGAGAATCTTTATCAATAAGCTGCGGTGGATTTGAAATAACAACCAATGAAATGCTGCTTATGACCACAACGCAAACCACAGCACTCAGAGGCCTTTTACCTGAGCCAGACTACAGCAGCAGCTTGGTAACAATGTGTGAGCAATGTGTGGCTTCAATACAAACGCAGTATACAAGCCCAGTATAACGACTGGAATGCAATTCACATCCTACAATATTTTTGTTTGTATGTTTCCTGTATTTTAAATGTTTAAATAAAGTTCTCTTTTTTTTTAGTAACAGTCAGTGAGTTCATTTGGCTGAGTACATTGCATCACCAATAGAGAGGATAACTTCCAGAATTATCCAATAACGGTTAAGATTACACAACCTTTTTTTTCCAACTTTGGAGATCTCTTTGGTTTAAAACCATGGCTCTGTTATTATGCTTTTAGCAGGATCATTATTGATTTAGCACAGGAAGCAACCTCTTCTTTAGTCCATCTTGTATACCTGCCTACCAAAAGCCAAGTGAGCGTTCAGATTGGTTCAGAGAGGCCGACTGATTGTACCTGTGGCTCTTCCTGCTCAAGCCACCCTCGGCTCCTTGTGATTCCCCCAAACGGACTCTGTGCCAGGAATAGTGTACAGTCCCACAGGCCGGCATCACTGATCCCATCCACAGAACGTGTGAGAGTCTTGCATCATTCAGCTGTATTGATTGCTACCATCTTGGATCAAACTGGTGACATTTTTATGTTATATCACTAGCAATCACAGGGACACATGCTCTATACATTGAGTCACACATTTAATATTGACTGATATTATGTGTAAATCGTCCACCAGATATATTTATTTTTTCACTTAAAACTCTTTTTTTTTACTCTTCTGTTCAGGTCATCTGACACTGTATCAATTATACATATTCATTAAGTGGGTGTAGCTTTAGCCTCATTGATCTGTATGACGAAAAAGCTAGATTTCTCTTTATATGGACATGTGGGTTGGGACTTAGCGGAGGGGCATGTTCTCAAGCAGAGATTCAGCCCTGTGTAGAGAGCAGTTATTGAGCTGCTGTAGTCAATGGAGTTGAAGGCCAATGGAAATGCACTGCATGAGGGAAATTAGACAGCAGTTAATAAAGGCAGCAGTGATACCTAGAGAAGCTTCTTTGAAAGATGTTATTTTCGTTTTGGGCTGCAGCACCAATTTAGCTGTAGTTAATTAAATGTCTTCTTCTTTAACTCTACTAGAGAGTCTTCTGCCTATCTGAGTCTAATGCATCTACATTACAGTAGTACATCCGGAAAAGATGTTGGTACTGCACAAGCTACTCCTAAAGTGCACAAGGCAATCAGTTTGCAACAATATAAGTGCTTCACTCATCCAAGTAATTACCTTTTCCAGCACAGCTATTACAATAAATAAATAAATAAATAAAATAGATATAATATATCTTTTTGTAAGAGTAAGCATTTTTTGTTTTGTTTGTGTTTTATAAATATGTATTTTTATAAATAGATCTATGCATTCTGATCACAGACTTCTATCTCAAATAATCGTGGCCATTTTGTAAGGTGTCATGGACAGATCATTTTGAATGTGTCTCTATTCGACTGAGTTCTGTTAATTAGTTCAGTGTTTTGTGTTGTTCCTAATCCCAATCCCAAAGTATATCACTGTATTATAAATGATAAGAAATGCCACAATCCCCCGATGAAGGTTCATAGAATTATCTGTCAGGAAGGGTACATTTAATGACTAGTTATAATTAGTTCACACTCAGACGTAGGAACACAGTTAGGGAAGCTGAAACACTTTGCTGTCCCAGTGTCAACAGACTGGTGATTGACTGCAGTCACACTGTTATCCCTGGTAAAGAATTACCTCGCAGTTTTCATTACATTGGTGCCCAATTCTAACAGATGATACTTTTACTAGATAAAGATATATGACAATTTCATTTATCACCTGGAGTCATAATGAAGACTTATTGCTTCTAGTGTTTCCATTGGCATGACATTCTATCAGAAATGTGCATTCTAGGACACGGACCTTTGTCTGCCATGGAGAAAACAGACAAGGGTAAATGAGAGGCAAAGAATAATTATTCAGACAGGTGATAGATCATAATAATATGGTCTGCAAAGGCTAAATCATCCATAATGACCTACCAGTCCCTTTTTGTCCAACTGACAGCGAATCAATACCTATTGAGTCAGCAGCAACTTTATTTTCACATATTGCATAGCTGTATGTGTTTGTATGTATGTATGTGTGCACATATGTATTATATTATTAATTTTGTAGTATTGATTAGTGCTCACAGGAATGCTCAGTATCTGTAATGATGCCGTACCTTTCTATATCCCAGGTAAAGGTTTTATAAACTGAACAGGTACCGTCTTTACCATTTTAGAGACACTGTACACAGTTTATTTCTATTAAAGGTCACACTGGCGAGTGTCTGTGGGAACTGTCACTGTGACTTATTGTGCTGTTCGCTTCTTTGGTGTGATAGAAACCCCTTTAAACAGAAAAAGGTGTTCCAGGCATTAGAAAATCAAATGAGTTTTAGTAGAAACGCTGAAGACATGTTAAAGACGATTCAGGTGGTGACACCACTGATAATCTCTTGTTAAACGTGTGTCTCCTTGATTAATATGACCACTCCGACTCTTCCTTCATGTTCCCCCGGTTCAGCGAAAGTCCAGGTCTCCGTTGTGTTTATTGTGTGCTTATTTCCCGGCTTTAATATACACACAGCTGTCGTGAACACTTCTCCACAAGTTCCCAAGTCGGAGCAGTTGTGTGTTGCAATCGCCTGCGTAAACATTTGTCAGGCAAATAAATGCTTCCTTCAAAATGACAAATATTAACTGGCGGAGCGATTGTCATGAGTCAGGCGTTTGTGTTCCTGTTTTATGTAAGAATATATTTTTTTCATTGCTGTTTTTAATAATAATTATATTTTTCCTTTTTACAGAATTATTTAACATAGTGTAATGTCCCTGTCAGGCGAGGAACACAATTTACAGAAGATCTCAGGAAGATGGTGCAGGTATCTTTTTTCACGTTCCCTCTTTTATCTTGGGAAAAGGGGCATCGACGGGGAAATCACTTAAAATGTTAACACCTCCGCTCATATGGCCAACCTCATAATCTTCCTTTCAAACAATCCGAGACACCCAGACAGATAGTTGCCGCAGCTGGGGGTTGAGATTCGCTCCGTGTTCCCTCGAATCGGTGTAATACATCTTTCTGGTAAGTATGTGGGAGAACGCAAGAGAGATGAAAAAACAGGGAAAACTCACTAGTTCATACCCCCCAAAATAAGATTTTAGAGGAACTGACAGCACTCAGCGCCACGGAGAGCGTATACTTTAGAATAAATTCTGTATGAATATGTTGAGTGCAGAATTAATTATTTAATGTGTTTCTGCAGTTTCTCCTATGAACCAATACCCTGTCCTGAAATCTGCTTAAGCATAAAAAAGTCATTAATAATAAATCTGATATGCAATTACCTAAAACAGTAAAAGCTAAATGCATCTCTGGAAAGTCTTAGTTGGAAAAAAATAAAAAAATAAAATAAAAAATGGTCTCCTTATCATTACAAGGATCGAGCCATTGGAACCAAATATTTCTAAACTCCTCAGGGTTTATGTGATGACACAGAAGGACCCGCACAAAGATAATTCCTGTTCCCATGGTCCTACCTGTGAAAAGCAGCTAAATATGTGTGGTCCGCGTAAAAAATAAATAATGCTAACGTGTATAGATGCTACGTGTTTTACAAAGTAGCAGTGCATGTGTTTAGTTGTAATTTTCCTCTTGAATGTTTCCATTAATCTACATACATTCCCATGTCTCTGTCACTTGTACTGTGTTTTGTTTCTCTTTTGTAATCTGTGTTACGCCAGCTCTACATTACAGACACTTTCTTGTTCAGGTGGAACAGGCAGTCCAATAATAATCATTTTATTGACTTACTTGTCACAGATGAGGAAGCAATGAACCAGCAACGCATTCAATCGTCCATTACACACACACTGGACGGCACCCAGCGAGGCCCTCACGTCAGCAGTGCTACACAAACGGATGCACTGAGACTCTGAGTCCACGGGCACTTGCTGTTTGTGAAAGCGGTCATTCTTGTGCGCAGACCACCAGATATGACTTGTGTGACAGTCTGGCTTAACACACCACAGAACTGACCTCTTCAACGTTTCAGTCTCAGTGTGTTTGACCTTACATTATATCTGTCAGTTTGTCAGTAATTACATTGATTTTTCCTCTTCTTTCTCCCTCTCTTTTTTGTTCTAATAGGCTGTAGTGATGCATTGTGGCTTCCAATATTTTACAGCAACGTACATCTGCCCGTCTCTTATTCCCAGGGCATAGCAACCAAAGGTTGTCCTTCTCAATGACTCCATTGTGCGTCCTGGAGATGTCTCAACTGAAACGGGGCTGTTTCTAATTCAGTGTGCGGCCAACACAATTCCTGGCAGGAAACATGTGCAACCAGGAAAATAAAGCAAATAAAAAATAGGACCAAGGGCATATTAATGAATATTTCTTTTATAATCCCGATGCTGTGGAGAGGTGTCGGTCAAAATTGGACTGCAGACTCATTCAAACTAGACCTACTTCCCCATCTGCATCACCGCAATCTATTTAATTTTTGTATGTTTTTTCTTGTGTCTCGTTTATTTCAGTCGCCGAATTAAAAGCACGTCAGCTGAAGGTCGGACTGCTTTGTTCTTGGGCGAACTTCGAAGTTAATGTAGCTGTTATTTTTACATCAAATCACTGTTTTGGTCTCCCAAGGAATGCTAGAGAACGACGCTGTGCTAAAAAATAACTGCATCAACTTTCGAGCGGCTCCGAGGCGAGAGAAGTCGCAACATGCCTTTAAAGACAACACTGCACATGATAGAACTTGAAAGGACTGACGCGGGTATTTTTAGAATCTAGACTTAATGTTATTCACAGAAAAAAAAAATTAAAAAGAGAGAGGGATGTATTTTGCACAAATGAAGCAGCCGTCTGAATTATGGATTCCCTCGTGGAAGCATCCATTGTTGTACTGAAGATTTCGATACCACTTCCTCCCGCATGTCAGAATTCACCTTTCAGTAAAGTTGGCTCTGAATCTGAAGCCGATATCAGTGAGTTCCCGGACTGCTGCTGGAGGTGAATTAAAAGGAGGAGCATCTGGGATTGGAAATAGTCTCTAAATGTTGCAAATGTAGGTCAGAAAGGTGACATAGGCCTATATATCAAAGTAAATATCTAATAAAAGCATCAGATTACTCTGTGGTGGATGGTAATGTTTTTAAGAAAACAAAAAAAAATATTTTTCTATTCCATTTATTTTCTTACAATGTTATTTGCTCACATATAAATAGGTTAAATGATGGTCATAATGGCGAGATGAAATGGACGTGATATTGAAATGCAACCAAGAAATGAAGGATCATAATAATCTAGTGATTTGGAGAGATAAGACAATGCATTTTGGCATTTTAGTTCAGGCTGATCTCGTCCAAATACCACACCGTGACATTTCCGTGGGAGTAAAGACGGGCAACAGGGGACACTTTCAAAGCATACTTTTGTTTCCCGTCCTTTTTCTGATTTTAGACTCGGTTACTCACCTCTTGAAAACCAAAACCGTCACTTACCAGTCACCCTCATAAGGACACGGTATTAATTTAAATAATTTAAGGATATTGGGGTTTTAGATCTGCTGTTTGTACACCAGAAAAATATTCACATTCTGTAACTGTGACGCAGCTGCGTGCTGGTTAGGAAAGTATCCCCGTGGTAAAGTTTTGTCCTTTAAGGCAATCAGGATATCTTTTTCATTGCCTTCCTATTTCTGCCTAGGCCACTTGTATTTATCATTGTATTTAGGGAGACTTTTCATGCAGTCTTCCCCATATAACACCATTTATTGTGAAAGGAAGTTATGGTACACAGATTCCATATTTCATTCATCTGAGCTGCGGTAATTTATATAGTATTGTAAATGAGAATAGATAACACATGGAGGTAAGATGCTAGTAAAACCTACCTATGTTTATATTTGTTTTTGAAATGGCTAATAAACATTTTATTACGCCAATAAAACATATGCATAATTTCCCCATTTTATAACTACAGTAAAAAGTCCAGGTACACCCATACTTCTACCTGAAAGTATGTATGTATATATCATATATCAGTCAGGCTTGGGAAGTGTATCAATATTATTAGAGCATTTCATGACTATGTAAAGCTTTGTATTAAAATAATCCGATCACATTTAAAAGTGTTTTCATTCTTACCTAATAAAATGTCAGGTGTAACAGCCGCTCTTTACTTCCCTGACAGTTATTTATTTATTTAAAAGATGTAAGTGACATTTAAACCCATTCATCGGAGATGCAAAATGTGTTTTTGTCTTTTTTTGTAAGCTAGAAGTAGTCTGGTATTTATATTAAGGAAGTGACCTTTCAGACGGCCTTTAGTCTGATACTATATGCGACTAACCTGACATTTTAATCTGGTATTTGAAAATTTCCACTGAGTAATGATACAGCTTTTACCTGCAGTGTCAATGTTTTTTTTCCATTCTGTCATTTTTGTTCCCCAAACATCTTGATTGCAGTTACAAGGCCCCCTTAAGCTGCAGCATTTTGGAAATACGAAACATACAGCTTTACATACAGTAATAAGCAACTGAAATCATGCCAAGGTCTTCCTGTATATATGTATAAAAAATACTATTCTCAAAAACTACCACAGATATATAAACTTTGTGAATCACTCCTTCAAGTTGAGGTTTCAATTAAGTCAACTATTGAAGCATTTGGTCAGCAAACGTGAGGAACGTCCAGCTTTCAAGACTCTGATTTATATAACACTTCCAGATGGATCACATTTTTCTCTTTGGCAGGCAGGCCTTCCCATAAAACCCAAATAAGGGCACACAGCACACGGGCTAATTCTAATGTATTTGATCCTAAACTCCAGGGACTGTGACACATGGCGAGGCAGAGAAGAGACAAAAGCAACTTATTTCTTTTGCGTATAATAATACTCCCTTTTCTCGCATGCCTAGTCCTCTGTGGAAGCAATAAGGCCGTCACCGTATGAAAGAGTGATTAGTCTTGGTCAAGGAACCAGATATTAAAGGCAGCTTTACCTTTATCATCACTCAGAAATCACAAATACGTCCCCCACCCCCCGAATGCAGAAATGTGCCAGAAAGAGAGGATATTAGATCTCCCTTCTCTTTCATAGTTAAGAAGCTTTCAGTTTGATAATTCCTGTAACATCATATTAGCTTTGCATTAGTATAAGTTTGCAAACTTCGAGGGGGATGAAAAGGAGTTGTTAATCCTAACCGCAGATCGCGTTTTCTCTGAAACCAATGACAACAAAAACGAATCTGCTCTCAGGGTTTTTCCACTGTTTTCTAGGTGGGGACAGTGGTTTCTCCTTGTCAGTCTCAATTAGGTTCACCCACATAAGGCGTATCTTCAGACAGAGAGGGGTTTATGGATCCCTTCACTCCGCCGTGGAGGTGTTTTCCTTTCAGAGGTTTGAAACTCACATTCAGCCACGGCTCCCTCAGAGTAAATTGACACTGCAGAGATGGGTTAAGCTTGGGGCCGCACAATGGCACAGTTTGTCAAGAGACATAATGAAACTGCGAGGGATCGATCCGCCGACTGATCGCGGAGTCGACGAGTCCTGGCATTCGCCC
This sequence comes from Amia ocellicauda, assembly GCF_036373705.1. Classification (NCBI taxonomy): domain Eukaryota; kingdom Metazoa; phylum Chordata; class Actinopteri; order Amiiformes; family Amiidae; genus Amia; species Amia ocellicauda. The sequence continues at coordinate 3,243,249 of NC_089859.1, forward strand.
GGCTTCTTCATTGAGCTGCTTTCTGAGAGTGGTCTTTTAAAATTCATTCTGAATGAAGGAGGCGCATTGATTATTGGGGAAATCATTTAGATTATAAATATCTTAAGAAGCCCTCGGTTTCTGTCCTTTAAATATTTATCCAGCTGAGCTCGTCTGCAGGAAGTCAGCGCTGCACAATTATGTCTCGGAGCTACACAGCCGCTCTCTGCAGTCCTGTGAGCCGACAGCTGGACAATAACCAGAGATACAGCCCTGTCCATTTTTCCGGGAGTCCTGTGAGGATGAAGGACCACACAATCTCGCTCTGTGAACAGCGATCCCACACTGCCATGACTCATCACCAAACTCAGAGCTGCTCAAAGGAAAAATAAAGTTATTTTAATAATCTGCATAGCAAAAGCATCACGTATTTATTTATTCATGGGTGTGTCACAGGAGGGGTCGAGAAGCGTCCTCAACACTCTAATTACTTCTTCTTCTTATGTTCATTTTTTGCACTGTCACTGTAGACACTTTATATGAGCTGGTTTATCGATTTATTATTCTCTTTATTCACTGTGGTGTCTTTATACTTTTATTTAACAAGTTTGATCATTTAAATAGTATCACTGTTTGTGTGTCACGGCTCTGAGCTGACCGACGGGGCACATCTGAGCTGGGGTGGGCATTGCCGTCATTTCCCTGGCCGTGGCCCCTGTGCTCCCTTCCCTCCAATTGGCCCCAGCCTGTAAAAGGAGCCGGCCGGGACACAACAGCAGGTCCGGGGGTTATGTCGTTGTGTGCCGCTGCTGAAGAGAGACTAGGACACAGAGAAAGACCAACAGACGTGTGCTTACTTTGGTGGAGAGAGAGAGAGACCAAGACAGAGATGGAGAGACAGAGAGAGAGATAGAGATGGAGAGAGAGACATACAGAGAAAGAGAGACACACCCAGAGAGAGAGAGACGAGACAGAGAGAGAGACATACAGCGAGAGAGAAAGACACACACAGAGACAGAGAGATAGAGAGATATTGTAAACATGCTCCACAGTGTACAGTACACCACAGATGTGTATGTGAACATTTTGAGATATTTTGCTGGTTAAAGTAAATTCTCAACATTATTCTGTTCTTCAGTCATGCAGAGCCCTCCAAATGGTTCGCTTTACGTGCTGCCAGACTTAAAACAACATAAAATTATAAGGAATAGAGAAACAAGAAGAAGAATAGCAACAGGTGTTGAGCGCGATGAGCTCGACTCCCCCGTCGCTTGACCTTAATCCCATTGAAATGTTACTGTGTGATATTTTGATGAGATGAGGCTGCAGCAAAATGTCAACTTTCTTTTGAAATGAATACCCTTCCCTCCCAAATCAATAGTTTATTCTCCTTCTTCCCTCTTTAGTTTTATTTCAGTAACACGTCCTGATGACGCCATCCTGTTGTCCACGGCAGCAGATATTTATAGTCTTATTATTTGGGAATATCTGTGTGTGTTTGTTTGATTGTTTAACAAAATAAAGAAATAGTGAACTACTTAAACTTACATAGATATAGCCAGGCTTGTATAATAGCTAGAATATATAGAATATTTCTTTTTTGTCCCACTTTCTGAAATACAATTTGCTTTGACATGTTGAAAGTAAAATTATTTCTTTCCTGTCTTCCCCTGAATCTGCCTGCAAGGCCATGAAGCACACAGACTGATTATTCAGATGCATTGGCTTTATTGGGTTTGGGATTGGTTCATGCGATCACATCGTTTTATTAGGTGATTCAAACTTGATGGCCAGCAGTAAAATGTTAATCCACAGGCATAGTGCACCAAGGTATAAGGCATTAATGCAAAGGACCACAAAAAACAAAACCTACACCGATCTGCAATGGTAAACAGCTGCCGGGTCTGCAGGGGGTCTCAGTCCATTTCAGGGCCGAAGGGGCAAAGGGTGATCGCATGTGTTTGACTGACTTGGACTTGGAACAGAAAACAAAACGAAAACAAAAATCTTCCAATTATTACTTAGAAAGACCAGCTCACATTATGAGAGAAAATATAAGAACATAAGACAGTGTACAATCGAGAGGAGCCCATTCACCCCATCGTGCTGGTTTGGTGTCCATTCATAACTAAGTGATCAAGGATCCTATCCAGTCTGTTTTTGAATGTTCCCATTGTCTCTTCAGCCACATCGCTGGGGAGTTTGTTCAGATTGTGACGCCTCTCTGTGTGAAGAAGTGTCTCCTGTTTTCTGTCTTGAATGCCTTGAAGCCCAATTTCCATTTGTGTCCCCGGGTGCGTGTGTCCCTGCTGATCTGGAAAAGCTCCTCTGGTTTGATGTGGTCGATGCCTTTCATGATTTTGAAGACTTGGATCAAGTCCCCACGTAGTCTCTTCTGTTCCAGGGTGAAAAGGTTCAGTTCCCTCAGTCTGTCCGAGTATGAATAGGTGAGATGCACACAGATTTGGCCCCGGTTTGAAAGTATTGGTGCTGTCAGGGAAATATTATTCTTGTGGGGCAACACCGTTCGGGGCTGGCGATCTGTTCTCTCATCAAAATGGTCACATCAATAGCATCTCTGGATGACAAAGATAATGCTGACAAAATAATGTTGGACACTATTAATTCAATAATTCAACCATTCATTCATTCCTTTAATTAATCGGCATATAAACCATTGAGATCAAGTACTGCAGTTGCTTACTGTTGTTTTATTTACATTTTTACAGTAAACATTGGGTTTGTCATTGAGGTAGTGACTGCCAAATAAACTACACGGTTCAGATGTATGTATTTATGTATGAAAGACTTAAGGAAGCTCTTACTGCTGTGGAATAAAGCAAAACATACACAATTAGGGATATTTGATATATTTCACTTTCAGGCTCAAGAACAATTCGTGTCAGACAAACACACTGAAAAGGACTAGATTTACCTCACTGTATTATGTATGCGGTAACTATGGCTTTATTTAAACTTATTTGGGCTGCTGACATCTCGACAGGACACAGGACCTACACCAGCACAATGCAGTGCTCAGAAGGTTTGTAATTTACAATCTGTTCACACACACTTCTGCCCAAGTGCCCTGCTTTGATTTAACATGACATTCGCATATTGCCCCTCTCTAGTTTAATCATCTGTCCAAACAATAAGTTCTTGTCCATAAATATGTATTTCGGCTTTGTTCTTTAACAGCCAGTTTAACACATGGATTTCGGTTTCCAATCTGTGGAGTCTGTAAAGTCAGAATCACTTCATTTCTCAAATCCACATGTGAGAGAGAAAGGTTGCTCTGACACCGAGGTGACTCAGCCCAGCTTGTTTTTCCATCCCGGCTCCACAGACGAGTGGGAATGAGAGCAGAACGGTCTGCCAAGGTCGGAGACTTGGCACACGCACACACACAACCCCAAACACCTTTCTCCGGCAGTAATGACCGTCAGAATATATCAAGTGTGACCTTGGCTAGTAAGCCAGGGAAGACGCTGCATCGTTTTTTTGAAGCTCTCTTATTCTTATTTGGCTAACTTTATTAGTTATTTCTTGCCAGTTTCAAATAAATATACAGATGATTGCATTGTGTGTGGAATATGAATATATATATAAGCTGACAATACGCTATATTCATTCAAATCATTCTTTATGAATCCACTGTTGGGTGAAGGAGTGGATTGGCAGCCGTAACTCACTGCGTTGGCCAGGTGGGTTGGTGAGAACTCCTCTGGGCATAAATATAGTGTGTGTGTGTGTGTGTGTGTGTGTGTGTGTGTGTGTGCGTCTATAGATATAGACACACAGTATATTGTCAGCTAATTACTACTCCTAGGAAAATCCTTCAAGACTCTCCAATAAAAGTTTGAAATATGCATTCAAGTCCAGACTTTTGTGCGTTTTTTATTTTATTTTTCCCCCCAATGAACACTGAACATGACGAGACAACATCTGAACTCTGTTCAAGTGACTCATCTTTGCTTCCAGGGACTGTAGTTACATGACCTAAGCAACCTTTTGATAGGACCTTTAAAGACCTGACTTCAACCCGGACGTCCAATGTGTTGCACTGTCGTCTATAATGTATATTAAGGTCTGAAGTGGGTAGAATGACAGGTTTCTTTGCATCAGTCTATTTCTCTAACAGTACATTAAAAAGGCTGACTGAAAACTTCTTTGAGTGTGGTATCAATTAGAATGATTACTGTGTGGTATTGAATTCATTTTTTCCTCTTCTCTTCTCTGTGTCTCTTTGTGTTTTGCTCAATCCCCGAAGGCCATTTTCACACCTGAATCACAATTATCCCTCTGACAGTACACAGGGAAGGAAAGTCTTAGCACGGCTGGCGCGGCACCAGGGAAGGTATTTTCAGGGCGTTCGTGCCGTAGGAAGCGAGATTGAGCTGGCACCATCTCTTCCACTACAAGTTCTCTATCCGTTGCTGGTGGCACCGCCTGCCAGCGCAGGGGGAAATCAGATTTACTTAATCCAGCATTATTTCCCTTCAAAGAAACCCCCGAAGAAGAAAGCATTGTTCCTACGTTTACTGTACTTTGCATTTCCTTCTAATAACTATCCTTAGCAGCCTAACTATCTTTAACAGGCTTTTGTACTTTCCTTGGTTACAAAACAATATACGTTGGCTGCTGTCCGAGTCAATTACACTTTTCTCCCGTTCTCCTGCCTCGCTTTTCTGTGCTTAGTGCGCACAACTTTAAAGAGACGCTTAATTTCTAGCTTTGTTTAGTTGTGGTCTGGAAACATCTTAAGCTTTTTAGTGGTTTAAAAGGGATGCATTCAAAAGCCTTCCTTGCTGTATAATCTCTGGGTATATGTCTTTCATTTACATTTTATGGCATTTTGTCATGCACTCAGTTTCTCCGCAGTGTTTTATTGTGTGCTGTGTCTGTTTCGCCTTAAGTTCAGTTCAGTTAAGTCAAGGTGTGAAATCAATATATGGCACTGCAGCCGTGCTTTTGAAACCAGCATAAATCTTGCTGTTTTAAACTCTCACGCTGGAATCTAAAAGTGTAATAGTATCAGGTTGCCTCAGGTTTTTTTTCCCGTTCTTATTATTTCGGCAGATCCTGGTTGCTGTCACCTCTCCCGGCCCAGAAGAAAAGCCTGGTCACAGTGGGGTTTACTCCAGGAATGCCCGCTCAGCGGTGAACCTCCGCCACCTGGACGCAGCTCTCAGTTCTCCGCTGTTTCTGAAATGGATCTTCCTGTTGCACTGTCACCCTCTCCGACTGGGCTAACAAACCCTGACATGTGTCTTTCGCTCTTTGATTTATGAACTTATATATTAGGCACGTCAACAAAAAAAACACACAGCCCCAAACCCCTGTGCCGCCGAGCGTTGCATGCACTGAAATCATCGACTGTATAATGTCTTTCAGACTGTTGCTCTTCTCTAAGGGGTTGGGGGTCTGATTGTTTCTCTTAAAACACCTCATGCACAGGATTTGAAACCCCCTATTATGGTATTACATTGTTTGATTCATTTATAGACTCACAAGTAATGTAATACTTAATGTTTCTGCTTGATATATTACTTTGATTGAAAAAATATATATTTTGCATCCAGGATCAAATGAAATTGGTAAACAAGTGCAGACCTTTACCTGTACAGACTCAGAATGTATTGTTATGTTATGTTATGTTTGATAAATAGTTTAGGGTTTTAATCTGCAGAATGTATATTTCTTTGTTGTTATTGTAATATGTTTTAACTGTATAATCAGACTTAGTTAGATTTTTAATGTTAGCTAAAATATTTAAGGCAGTAATTTAGAAATTGGAAAATATTTCTCAATAGCTGAACATTGAAATCCTTTTGAAATAACTTGGTGATGCATGTGTCGTCTTTTAAATCTCTCCTCTTCCTTCCATTGGGTGAATTCATGTCCACTTGACACCGCAGTCTGAGAGAAAAGCAATTCACAGATCTAGTGAAATAACATGCAAATCTCTCCCACTCTTTGTAGCCCTGTTGTGTCGAGTGAACAAAGCGAATCTGTGACTCGGGCGAGGAATTAACTCAACGCTGATCTCTGCCATTTTGTTCCCCACGCCCGTAAAGTTCACTCGGCGCAACCGGCTCATGGAAAAGGAGTCATTTGCGGGTCACATCGTCAGATTAATCAATTAGCGTTGACATCACAGGTTCACATATTTTTATTACCATTTTCCAACATTTCTCAAAATCTCAAGGGAAAAGGATTCAAATACACCTGAGAAAAGGTTTTTGTACAATAATTGTAATTATATATATATATATATATATATATATATATATATATATATATAAGTGTATGTGTCAGGGAGCCAGTCTTTTTGCGCTCGGAGGCGGCCGCTCGATCCCGAGCTGGGGCTCTGACCGCACACACTACCTCTATAGAGATAGAATGGAGCCCAAGTCATGAAAAAGACCCAGAAGCAGAGCACACAAACAATGGGAAGATGGAAGCGAGCTGGAAAAGAGATGCGGTACATCGAAGCAAGTGGAGACATCTCGGGGAGCCTTCATCTCTCAGCAGGGGATCAATATGGGCTGATGAGGAGGAGGAGGAGGATATTTATAGCAACTTACTGTGGTCACAGAATATACAGATTCAAGAAACAGAAGATAATAATACCAATATAAGCAAGGTTTACAATTTCCTAATAAAAATAATAAAGAAGTACAAAATACAGTCCATGATTATATTAAGTGGTAGTTATAAAGGGATAGTTAAAAATGAAATTAAAAAATGACACATTACAGACATACAGCAGACTGAGGATTGAAATGATGCCAGGCACAACACTGTTGTATTTACAGCTACAGCTGAAATTCAGATCAGTGCAGCTGCGTCGTATAACGTTGGGAAGCTTTTGACTTATTTACATCATTTACTCATTTACATCAATAACATCAAGAAATAGACTCAGGGACTTTAATAAAAACAGGAAATGAATGAACAGAGAAAAGGTATTTAATACAAAGTTATCACTGTGTCATTACAAGACATGTTATAACATTATTTGCCTCTGACATCAGGACACTCCATGTTTCACCTCAGGTGTTGTAGAAACATGGTCATTAATGATAGGAAGCGGAGAGGGCCATTTTAATTGCAGAGTCAGTGCTGGAGACGTGGAGGATGGGCATTGACTATTACTTGAAGGAGTGGTACTGGCAGAAGTAGAAATATTGTGCTGCGCTGTTCTCTTTGTCTTTCTTTCTTTGTGATACAATGTGCTTCTGCAGGAGACAAAAGCAGCCCCGTCTCTGTCCACTGTATCTGTGAGATAACCACAGGTGTCGGGCAGGAGCAAAGAGGTAATTACTACCCAGTGGCAGCTCTCTCTCTCCTCCTCCTGTTTCCCCGATCATTATGCAGTTGTTCTCAGCTGTCACTTAGCTGGGTGTTGATAAATCTGTCACTCATTTCTGGACTTCTGACGGACGTTTTGTTTCTCTTATTAAGCAGAGCCATGTGCGGTGCTGGGGATCGTTATCGTCCAGACAAATGCCAGCAGACGTGTGTGGGGGGGTTACCCGGTTAATAATGCATGTGTTTGGCATGTATTGGTTCGGCCCCAGCTTTACTGTTCCCACTGATTCACACCACTGCAGTTCCTTATCAGCTCTGATTCACTCCTAATGCCTTTTACAAGGAAGAGAGGAGGGATGTGAAGGTCAGATCTCAGAGCAGCAAGCGAGGCAAGGCTGTGGTTTGTTACCCTGTTAATAAGCTGCCAGTCTGACCTTTCTCTAACTGCAGAGAAATGCACACCGCGGTGCAGAAGCGCCTGTTTCTCTGTCTGCTATCTGTCAGTGAGCATCTGAGCTCCCAGATAAAACTTTCTGTGAAGTGGGGGGGCAGTAGTGTACATCAGAGACAATGTGTATTGTAGTGGTGGATATACAGCATTGTAAAGTCCGGCTACAGTTTCATTTTAAACTGTCTGGGCAGTGTTATTCATGGATATGGTGACAGGGTGAGCTCCCTCCTGTGCCGGTCTGGAAGGCTTAATTACTTGATTGGTCAACATGAGAATCCAGCACATTACTGCCTCATGAATGGTTCGCCAATTAGTAAATTATCTCCATGGGCCATGAACCACACCCTTTATAATGAGCCTCAGCCCCCAAGCCCAGTGCAGGAGCGTGCATGTTTCAAAGCTGTCTCAAGACAGATAAGGACGGTTTTCTTATCTGGTGGTGGATTTGTATTTATTATGGAGATGCTGTTTGCAGGTGATTGTATTTTCGTAGCTTTTAAAAACGTGTCCACCTTTTTAAAACACAAAGACAAAGAAATTGCAGTGGTGATGTGTTTTCAATATGTCTTTGATATCCAATTGTATCATTTAAGCGTTTGAACAATGTATAGTGACAAATAAAAAGTAAGGAATAATACATATCATTGACAGGTTTGATTTTTGCTTTTGAACATTTAGAAAAGTGACTGAAATACCTATTTACTATAGATCAAGTATGGTCTGCCTATGGACCGATTTGGAAATGCAGTTGTACCAATTCATAAGGTCTAAACCCACATGGCTTTATGACTGGTGTCTCCGCCAAAGAAAACATCACTTTTACCGTCGGTCGCTGCGTAAAGAAGGGCACAACCTTTTAAGTAAATGATTATCTCAGTTTGCTCGACTGTACAAATGCTCTCCCTGACTTGTATTAGCATCAATCAGTCTTCGTTAATCTCCACATGCCAGATGTGGCGGTGAACTGCTTCTGTGCACATTTGTGGGAAGATGGTCTTTAATGAGGAATCATCTGGGCCATCAAAGTGGTGTCATCAGGGGCCCACATCTCCAGCATCCCAACCCCTGGAAGCGAGAGCAGAGAGAACATGTAATTTCCTTTCCATTTATGTAATTAGGTTTACGCAGACGGACCGTAAGGAGCTGGCTTCACTGAAATGTATCCGAGCCGCGGCCCGGCCAAGGTAACCACCAAGTACAAAATTGTGTTTAATAAAAAGAACAGGAATAATAATACTGTAATGAAGGAAAATAAATTTAAAAATATTTGGCATGTTTCAATTCAGACGTACGACAAGCATATCATACGCCATGAACAATATTTACACAGGTCAGAAAAATACCAACGTGATCGAGAATCCGTTGATGTGGTGATGTGAAAATCTCCAGCAGAAACAGCCAGCAGAGTACATACCTCGGGCTATTGCTCGTGCCCAAAAAGCTCTTCATTTATTAAAGCCCAGCCTGGCGGAAACAGAATACTGTCTAAAGTCTCTGCGTCTTTTGAAAATATAAAACGTGTTTATTCAGGCTGTCAGGGCGGCCCATATGCCTCCCTTCAGGACACATCCTGTTTGGATTCCTCTCATACCTCTCAGAGCGTCTCTCCATGGGAGCAAGACTCGCACCGTCCGCACAAGGCAGGGACCCCAGCTGTCACTGGCAGGACGGGCCGGAGGTCTCCTCGGGAGCAGGACGTCCCCCTTCGACTGGCCAAGGTTGTGTTGTAACAGCTTGGCTTGCAGGAGAGGGACTCTGGCTGGCCAGGATTAGGCCTAAAATACTGGTGTCGTAAATGTGTCGGCCTTAAGAATGGCAGCCATCCACCACGTGTGGAGACTAATGACCTTACAGGTGGTCCAGGACCATGTCACTGATGCCACAGAAATCTGAGAGAAGCGAACTTCACATTGTTGGGTAGAGCCTATAGCAGCTACAGAGAATTATTCTATGTCGTTGTCTTGCATTGCTGTTGTAGAAAACGCTCTTTTATATCTGAAATGCCTTCGACTCAATGACACGTCGCCACTGGGCATCTTATCAGCTGAGGAATTCCCGATCGCACCTTTCTAACTGGCTTTCTGAATGCGGGCGTGAACTGCTAAGCACTTAAGCGGATATCGTGTTTGCGCTGTTGTTTGGAGAAGCATTCCGCATCGACAGGGAACTTTAAAAAAACACACAGAAAACACAGGACGGATTCCAGTGTAACCCAATAGGGATTCTAGTCATTCCTCTGGCATGCATTTGGATTTGCAGCCCGTTCCGCCGTGTTACAATAACCTTTAATGAGAAAGGAGGCTATTTGTGTCCGAGGGCGGGGGCAGCGCAGCGTGGATTAAAGTGTGCAGCGACTCCTCTGAAGCGGGCGACTGGCCATCTGTCCGAAGGGCAGGTTAATCCAGAGGGAGCAGAGTTCACTGCTGCTGAGCTTAGCGCTCGAGCCCTGCCAGCTGCCGATGCCCACAGATACCTGGGTCCGATTCTCACAGCTCTGCAGGGAGAGGATTCGGCTGCAAACTGAACACAACTCTTCATTTCAAAGACAACACTGCAAATAGTAATTTTTGTTGGTGATTTACAATGTGTCTTTTGGCCACTGAAGCAATCCCTTACAAGCTACAAAAACTACAACAACTGCAAACATTTGACTGCTTTTACATTTTACAATATTCATGTCACAGTCTATGTCCTTAAAATAAGTAGAAACACAAACTTTCATCTGTGCAGCACTTAAAAGGTTTTCTTTGCGACACACAGCAGTTATATTAAACATTTAATACATTAATTTTGAACCCTTTAAATCGTAAAGACGACACTGCATTTAGTCACTTCTGTAATAATTTACGATTCTTTTGGACAGAACGACACAACAGTCACTCTTTTTGTAATTTGTGTTGTGTTAAACTGCACATATTACAATTTAAAAACTGTTACTGGCGTCTGCATCATACAACACTTTACGCTATTGGCCGATCCACTAATTTTTCAGATGATTACTTGGACTTGGGTCCACTGTAACGAAGTAAAAGGCCAAGCACGAGAGTATGTCCGTGACACATTTTCAAAGACATTGTCTCGGTAAAGGCTACTCCAAAAAGATACATTGCTTTGATTTGCAGACTTATATAGTAATCAATCAAATTACAGTTGATTAGAATTAAAGTCCAGGGTTTGTAACATTGCGGAGTTACAATTCCACATCTTCGTTTGACACAATAAGACCCTGAGAAATGTCCACATGACTCTGAATGGCTTCCTGAGCTGGCGCTTGAGGCACAGTGATTGCTGGTCTGATTATGGATTCTTTCACTGAAGTGCTTGGAAGTACGTCCTGAGGTCCTGGACTGGAAACCCAATTGGTCATTCACTGGAATACTGCGGTGAATTCACCGGGCTTTTACCACGGGGCATCAACACAGGTTTTTACATTTGATTTTAAGGCAGAACAGTTCTGTTGTATTGGACTTTACACTATCATAGGAATGTGTCTGATTCTGACACCAAAGGGCAGCAATCCAACTCACTACAGGTCAAAAACCATAGAACCTGGGGAATACATTGGTAAACCATTTTAAAGAAGCTCAAACCAAGATCAGTTAGGTGGGTACCAGCTGGGACACTTGCACCCAACCTGGATGGGACTGTTGTGCCCCTGGTCTGTGATCGTAATGTCAGATAAAGAGCCTGGGTGACACAGAATACTGTATTTTCGTAGATTGGTACAGCGTGATCTCAAACCCGCAGCTTCATACTCTTTGTCTGCAGTATAAGACTCTGTAGTTCTGGTTTGAAGTGTGGAAGCTGTTAAAGAATTCACTCTCCTGGCACTACAGTTCCTTGACCTTTGCATTTCAAACTTTTGTGAATACACAGTGTGAAGTTTGTTTCTGCATGTTCTGCATCAGAACACCATGTTCTTGCCACACCAGTTATTACTAGTATTGTTTCATTTTCTGCTGATATTGTTTTTATGTTGTGAGGCTGTGCCATGTTTGATAGCACAGTCTTGTTTTATATCTGAGTTTTAAAGGGGAACTCACATGGAATAAGCCCTGCTGTTGTGTTGGGATTGACGTGTAGAAACGGCATAATTTATTCATCTACAGTGTCAGTCTGTCCTGCAGATCGACTGCCTTCGGGATCAAGGGCACGCTTTGGGAGCAACACGGAATGGGAGTGACAGACAGGGGCACTTGCAAAATGGTCTTGGTTTTTGAAATTGAGCTCAGATTGGTCTTCATTACAACCAAAGAATCTCATTCATCACACTATCACTCCATCATGCTTGTCATCCATCGCAGAGATGGGGCCGCCCTTTAGGAAATCTAAGCTGTCCTGACAGCCGTACCATCGTAAAAATTTTCTCTGTTTCTCAAGTCAAAGCGAGACACAGACTTCATTATAATCAAGCCATTGTGGCCCTCTTATCTGCAGCTTCATAATGAATAATCTTCATACAACCCACTGTAAACTTAATGGTCACCATTCTTCATATTGCCTGTGGCTACCAATTATAACGGAAAATATGGCAGTCCAGCTGCTTGCCAGTAAATTATATGAAACCTATCTTCCTTCAGAGCAGTTATTCAGAATATGAAAAGCAGGCAATCCACAGTTCTTTGAAATTTAGTGCCAGCTCTAAAATACTCGCATCTGTCCTAAAGCTTCTGTAACTGCTCAATTTTGTAAGTTGAAAAGGATGTATAAAATAAATATGCAGCCCGTTTGCATTCTAGCTCTCGCTCGAATTCTCAGAACGAAGGAATGTCACTTTGGAAATCCTGGAGCAGCTGTTTACAATTGTGTGGCGAAAAATAAATAAATAACTACGTAGGCTTTCAAAAGCAGCCATGGGGGGATCGAGTGGAGAGGGGACGTCTTGAAGTTCCACAGAGGCCACGGATGGATGGCTCTGAGATATGGGCTCCGACAGCAGAGCCAACGAACAGATGATTAAAGAGACGAAAGCACAGAATAAAGAGCCGAACTGTTGGTACAGTAGCCGAGAAGAAAGGGGTGATTGTGTTTCCTGAGCTGGACAGAGGGCGGGGAAGTGGTGGCATAGCTGTGTGTGGTATTGGAATCAGCTTGAACAGTGTTACATAATGTTTTAAGTTTTAAATAAAGTTTAAATAATAATAACTCCATTATAAAAGGGTGTAAAGGTGCCTAAAACACAAATGTAAGTCTCATCTATTTTAAAATGTCTGGCTTAAAGTTTATAATATTTGTATTCTAATAGGTACAGTCAAAATCTATTAAGACTGCATTTGTAAGTCATCTGTAAGTGACTATACTATAGTAACCTCTCCCATCTATTAACTAAGAACACAAGAAGAAGGTTCTCAATTTCCTTCTACCAGTTTTACGTAACAACATATTTACAATTTTCTCAGGGCAATTACCCCCAGGGAAATTCTTCTGTAATTTCTCACTGATGAGCAGAGAGTGAAGAATAGGATCTGGTTTCTCTTACATCAGAATTTTTATTTTCCTGTCATTTGAGGGTTATTTAAAATTCCTTTACTAAGCTTCTTGAGGAACTGGCTGTGGTTCCATAGCTGTGCCGTACAATACAACACTGAACATAAATGCACAGCACAACACCGAACATCAATGCATCCATTGTTAAATATGTTTTAAAAGGGAGTTACACTTTTGAAGCGCAATCAATTAAATAATGTTTCAACACAATGTGTCTTTCATATGTCGTTACTTGAACCTGTACTTCTATCATACTAATCCTAGTTGGCATTGAAGAAGAATCTCACCTGTCTTATTTAAAACCTGATCATGTTGCCTTGGAAAACCATTTTTCTTCAAATTCAATGACGCTGCTTAGAAAAATGACTCAGCCTTGCCACATGAATTTAAGAACAAGGCCATTTTACAAGAAGAACAAAATTAGTGTGTTCTGAAAGGTCTTTTTCAGCGACTTATCCAAGAAATATATCACCTTGATTTAGAAGACCTGAGATTTTAAATGGGCTGTATAAATGGAATATGAAGAATAGTGTTTCTGATGATTTCTGGTGTGGGTTGTGCTCCTGTTTTGCACAGTTATTTATCATCATATAACAATTAACCAATTGAGATTAAAGTGTCTGTTTCAGTTGCTAACTACACCAGTAGTTATACTGCATTCCTGTAATAGCTTTTCATATGAAAAAGGCACAATGTCATGGAAACTGCTGACAATATCGAAGGTGCCTGAAACATAAATCTAATTTGCTCGTTGTTTCCCTGATGAATAAATCCAATGTGTGTTTCCCAGAACTTACAGCACAATTTCAGTCAACACTGGAACACAAAGGGACAGTTTTAATGTATCAGACTGACGGGGGAACTAACTGACTTCCAATCTCCTGAACACAAATGTAAAAGCTGAAAGATGAAAACCTAGCAAAAGGTGAGGCTAGGAGTGGAAAAGAGAGAATACATTTCTCATGTAAACATAGTTTTGGGTTATTAGTGCTTTCTGTTTATGTAATCACGGTGAAGCATATTTTGCACTGGAATAAAAAAAATTATGACAATTTATGTTTGAATATCACGTAGAATATCACTCCATCTTTACTGCATGTGTCATGGAAGGTGTTTGTGCGAATAAAATAAATCTTTAAACAGTAGTTCTCAGTACAGTAGATGTCTCTGGCTCTAGGTTTGAAGTATTTATTATGTCTTTGTGTATTTATTTCAGGAACATTTACCCTGGCGTGACTGAATCATCACAACGAAAAGAAGACTCTCCATCAGGGGGTTTTATATGATCTGTGGATGTACCAAGTGTTCAGGTTTGTTTTCTCTTGGTTGTCAAAGAGGATTAATAGAGCGGAGCAGATAGATGTCCACTATCTACACAACCATGTTGACACTGTCCCTCCCCACCAAGCGCTGCTCCCTTCCTGCATCACCTGAAATGTGAACAAACTCACCAGACAAAACAAACAGACATGGCCCGAGCAAAGGCTGGACAAACTGCTTCTGTTATTAGTAAATTAACAGATTCTGTAGCTACTGCACCTACTGCTTATTCTCTGGCCCTGTGTGTGTGTTATTGTGTGTTGTGTGTGCGTATACATACAGTGGGGGCTTACTCTACTAGGGAATATACTCCCCAAATTGTTAACGGATCGTTTCTGACAGGAATACACACTGAGGTTACACAACTGCAATGAAAGCACAAAGGAAATAAACATAATGGCTTCATGCAACGCCTCCTGGCTCTACTTCTATTTTTAAGAAACATACTTGGCAATTATGCGTTTGTTTTTAGAAAGAGGAAGAGCTGTCTGTGGCAGAAAGATTTTGTGCTGGAGATCTCACACTGAGCTCGGAGAAAGTCTCCATCTCTTATCTGCCAAGGAACTTTTCAAGGACGTTTCTTAGTGGTCCAGATATCAGCACTTGCTTTGGCGTTGTCAATCAGAAAGAGCGAATGGGGAGTTTTTCCTCTCTGCATGCATGCTTCTGAGTCACGTCTAACAATAGGAGAGCTTTTAGCGTTAAAAGAAAGTGGACAAAAGGCAAATACTGCTCTGCCAGTTCAATGAATCCTCACAGATTTTTCGAGGTGTACTGTGCAGCAGTTGCACAGCTTTACGGGTTAATGCAAAGACCACATATATGAATTATGAAAGTCTAGATCGCGTAAGCCAATCTGCTCCATGCGAGGCTTCGTTAAATTATATATAATGTTGGAAGAGGTGAATAGATTAATGAAGACTTTGGAATCACAACTTGTAAAAAGCCGCCTTTTTAATCAGGCCACGGCGAAACCATCGTATCATCGAACACGCACATCGAGGCGGATTTTCAAAGCTTTTTGCTACAAGAGTACATTTACTCCCCATGTTCTGGAAGTAATTCCACAGGTTACAAGGTCCAAACATAGCCAGAGATTATGTAAGTAAGGAATTATTTATTTATCTATTTTTTTACTCAAACAGGAATGCAGTTTGGTAGGAAAGATATTTCACTTGTCTTTAACTGAGACACAAGGCACTGCTTCATGGAGACTGCTTGGTCCGTTCAAATCAATCAATCAATCAGATTGCGTACATAAAAATAAAAACATACAAACCTATACCTATACATGCTGCTGACACAATTAATGGGCTTATTCAAAGCAGTGTGTCACGAAACCTGCAAGGCGCAGCAGTCAGATCCAATTCACACACATGATCTTGGGAGATGCTTTGCCATGGATGCTGACAGTTGGCCTGCATGCATGAAAGGACGTGGGACACAGCTGCACAATTCAGTGTTCAGCATTCATGAGGGTAATGTGATATGAGATGGCATTGTCTTTGAGGTCTGTGTGTGTGTGTGTAAGATGCCAGCTAGCTTTGTGATTTTATTCAGCTGAAAGATATCTATCAGATTGTGCAATGCGCAGGCTTGTGTATCTCTTCAGACGCACTGAGCATCACGACGATATGATTCATCAAGTTGTGTCCGTGTCTTGAAGTATTAGCTCAGCCAATAGCGTAAGGCGCTGTGAGACGTAGACCCCAGTTTCATTACAGGGAAGGATCACAGTATTTTCCATCACCTTTATTTGTAATCACTGCAAAATTTTAATGGATTTTTTTTAATTTACTTTTTTAATGTAAATTAATTCAACACTTGGCATTTTTATAACTGTTGTGAGCAAAAGATAAATTACTTTACGCAATGTTGTCATTGAGATTTAATGGGCTATAAATGATCTATTAAATGTATTTAATAACTATTGTTTTTATGCATTTAACTAATGTTTACGTAAAATCAGCGAATCTGAGACCAAATGTTGTAAAACAATGTGACAATATTAAAAAGTGTGTATCGTAAGTTATCATTTTACTGGCCGATAGATAGAGTAATTTTTCAGTGCTACTTTTAAAATGCCAGTTTAAGCCAGTTCTGTCCTGTAAAGCATAGAAACCACCCCTTTCATTTTGCTGTTCATGAGGTACACTAGAGAATGCAGTCATTTCAGTTTTCAGTTGCCTTTTAGTGTCAGTCAGTCCATGTGTGATGGCCTGAAGCTTATTCACATTCATGTTTTGTATATTTAATATAGTTGCAAAGAGATCTACTGGTAGAAATATGAAAAGTTCAGACAAGGTCTGAACTCCATAGATTGTCTGAACTCAGTTCTAGCCGCTATCATCTTTTACAGCACTCACGAAGATTAATAAAGTTATAGTTATAAAACTTATATTTGATTCATGAATATATTTTAAAGGATAATAGATATTAAATGTAATGTATTAGTAAATAATATAGTAAATATATTCTCTGATGAAAGTATCCCAATTTAAATTGCTTGGGAACAGTGTGTGACAATTATGATTTAATAAATCTTTTCAATAAGTTACAGCATGAAATCCTTTTCATTAAATGTACTGGTGCCTCGAGGAGAGCACTTTTAAATGGCATTGGTCCTTTGTGTTGTGAGACAGGAGATGGGGGGGAGGCACAGGGAAGGCATCCAAGCAAGCGGACCCGTCCAAGTGTCTTAGTGAGCATGAAATCTGACCATGTCATCAGGGTTTGAGCCAGAAAGATTTTCAACCCCCAAGAGAAACGCTGCCAGCAGCACAGTTAGTGAACCAGGTTACTGAAAGTTTCTGGCAGCACAGTTATAAAACAGATTACAAACTTAACAGTAGATTAACAGTAGAGATTAATTTATATTTCACCTGAGGCTAACCATGGAGGGAAGCTGTGATCGGTGCATGATGCTATCAAATGCAACACAAAGGCTGGTCACTTATATTCAGATTTCTTCAGCCCCATTAAGCAATCCCATATCAATCCAATCACATCCAATATCGACAAGCCTTATTACTCCATTCCCCACTTCCTGGCTTGTAAATATTTAATGTCTGACATCTGCAATTTACTGGAATGAGACAGATGAAGACATAACAGGTTATTGTTGGGGTGGCCTTGATTGGAATTACCGTGCTTTGCAAATTTATGAAAGCGCTTTTGTTTGGGCAGATTTTGCACAAGTTGGGAGAGATACCTGCTCCTCGTGGAAAGCGCTGCCCAATTTGCATCTGTTGAAGGTTAAGATGAACTATAGTAAATAAAAAATGCTAATTGCGACCCGGCTCTGTATTCAGTTTCATCTTGAATGGTGCCCAGGTCTTTATTCGTCCCGGCTGAGCCTGTCTCGAGAGTCCTCCAATAAAAGGTTACTTTGCAATGATAGCAACTCGCTGATTTCTCCAGATGCACCGCCTGGTTTTCAGTGTCCTCGACCGCTGGGAGATACAGGGTTTCAAACCTCTCGTCCCTTACAAAAGCAGATGGGCCAGAAAAGCTCTTATTTCCAACAAAAGGCATTTCTCCGAAACCCTGTAAAAACCGGATAGCACAGAAGGAGTTGTACTGATGTTGTGGTGTTTAAAACGGAGAGTGTGTGAAGACATTTACTCTGGCGCAGTCAAACACTGTCTAATCGCAAAATCTTACTTACGATAAAAATCTTCAGATTAAGTCCTGGGCCAGATAAAAGCTTTAACCAACCAACCAATCATGTACACCAGTTTGGAACTGGCTAAAGAGTAAACAATAAGATTTTTTTTTATTTATTCTCATCAAATTCTGTACAATACGGTAAATATTTTGACCAGACGTATTTACGGGTACTGCAAAATCATTGCCATATGTCAGGAAATGGGATGATGATGCCTAGTTACACACCAGTCACCAAACAGTTTGCCATTTATAGGCACACAATAAAAGCTTGATTATCCAGCTTTTTACCAACCAGTATGGTTTACTAACTGGAATCTAATAAAATGTACCATATCAATGACCGAACTCCATAACAATTAGTAAATTAACATAGGAGCTGTGATTCATTAGTAATGTCAGAAATCAGATTCAATAATTTGATGTGTTTAAAGAAAAAACTAAAAACATGCTATAACTACATAAAAAAACATTTCATGAGAGATCGTGTGTAGAACACCCAACCAATGTACTCTGAACTGATGTGTATCATTTATTCTGCACAACCTGCAATTTATCTCTGGACCACAATCGAGAGACAACAATACACCGACATTTAAAATCACTACATCTGCGCTCGGTGAATTACTTGTCAGGAGCGCAGTGCATTGTGAAATGTTTAAAAATATTGGGAGTGAATTTTAATGGTGTGAATAGATTCGTCTCAGATAATGTCAGACAAGATAATCGTGCCCACAGGAAGCATTTGTAATCATTGCCCGAACAGAAAAAACACGTTTTTAAGAGCAAGAGAGATGCAATCGAACAGAGAGGTTTTATTCGTCCCATAAAAGCTTCGCCCTGCAGAATTAATTCATACATACTGAGCACTGGCACACAAAGTACACAGCACGTATATTACAATTAACAAACTGTGTGTTGAAGTCTTCAGAGAAGTTATTGAGAAACTGTCCAATTACTCCAACAACCAAATCATCATCATGGCACCTTAATTTGTGACTTAATACCTAAACTAGGTAGGCCACTGTAGCTCGCCTCAGAGGAAATGCATCCCAATGGCAAAGTTTGAACGCTGAGGAGTGTCGGCCAGGCAGTGCTGTAGGTTCCCCTCGCTGGGTTGACTTCTCAGGCAGATGGTAGGGGGCTTGTGGGGGTCTTGTGGGGGCAGCAAGGTGTTGAAGCTGCCAGGGCTGGCACACGCTGGCAGACAGGTGTAGACTAGGCACTGGGGTAGGCAGCATGGTGTGGAGATGGGTCACAGTGCAGGAGTTCAAGCACAAGGGCGACGCACTTGGCAGTCGACTGCAGGCTGCGCAGGGCAATGGACCATATGGGTCGGGACCTTGGTCCACGGGAGTTGAGAAACAGACAGGCCTGATGCTGGGAGTGCAGCATGGCGCAGTAGGAGGGCATGTAGGATCGTGTCAAGTGATCGGACACTCTCGCTGTTAAGCTTTCCTAGAAGAAAACATCAAAAGAGAGCTCGAGGCGGCTATAAAACCTTGGGCATGTGGAGAAACATCCACCAGGGCCTGTCAGCTGCCCCGCACTCCCCCACCAGAGGAATCTGAGAAGGCAAGACAAAATATCCACACAGAAAATGAAAGGCACAGCGAGATGCACTTTCTGAAGAAAACAGGAAAACAAGCCGCTGAAAGACAGACCACAGAGCGTTCAGTAAACTGAAAGAAGGATTTTCCACACAGAAACGTCCAGAAGCTCAGAGACAGAAGAAGTGAATGGACTGAATCCAGGGAAGGCCTAGCAGCATTGCCTCCACAGGTAACTTCACAGCTGGCCAGGGAGACGACGGCTCAAACGCCCAACTAAAGGAAGCAGTTCTATCAGAATCCTCTCCAGCTCACCTGTGAGAAGCACCAGAGACATAGAGTAGTTGTGCGTAGTCGTACCCTGGAGGGCGTCTTATTATATCACCTCATGATAAGCTAACCCTGGCAGCTTTGCAATACAATATTCACTACCTGTTCCTCTAGTGGCAATTCTCCAGACCTCCGGCTTCCATCGACTGTGTGTATGTCAGACATGGCTTTATAGGAAGGGAACTGTGGAATAAAATCAAGTCACACATACAACAATGGGTTAATCTATCATTCCCACAGAATCCGTTTATTCCCAACTACGGTACATCTTTAATTATCTGAGATTATCTGGGAGTTTAGATGCCAAGGATATCCATCACTGCTCAGCGCCGGTGACGTGTGTGAATGATTCGAGCCAGAAGGTCACCATGCCCACCGTGGATCACCGGTGAAACTAGAATCGAATGCATTATTAAACCGAGGTGTGCACAGTCCATTGAACACGGTCTATGTGCTGTACAGCTGGAAAACCAATTTCGCCTGCCTCCCTACCTTCCTCTCCGCAACTAGAGTGATACAGAAAACAGCAGCCGGACCACCTACAGCTTCTCACAGACCCGAATATTCATCGCACGCTCCCAGGGCAACTTTGCACATCCTGCAACCATCACTACTGATCCTGTGAAGGGTTTGATCATTTGAATTGCCGTTTGTATAAAAATCACAATATAAACCAGGATACGTCGACTGTGAGACTTAATTTTGGGTACATTTTATTTATCTACTTGTTCTTTTCGTGATTCCTTTTCAGAATGGTGGATATACATTCTTCATTAGTTAAATTATTTATGCGAAGTCTTGCAAAACATCAGGGACCCTTAAAATAGTCTGCCAGACATAAGCAAAATGTTATGTAAATCAAACGAAAGTATCTAGGGCAAGGTGAGTTAACACAGGCTGAAGATAAATGTGAACTGGATTCTCTCCTCTTTTTTCTATTTCCGTGACACTATACAAATAACCCTGATCTTCTTAATAATAAATCAGCGAAGATCTAAATACATCATCCGTGCGGTCGGCGTATCGGAGGACAGTGTCAGGCTGAGCACATTAATATTGCCTGGGAGAGGAAATCTGCTGACCAGAGGGAAAGGTGAGGCTGCACTGAAGACTCCCATACGGATAAAAACACGTTACATTGTAAAGAACATAAATATTAAACATGGAGGCTTTTCCCAACACTAAAGGAAATAATCATCATCAACAACATCATCATTATTATTATAATAAAAATAAAATCTTTTAAATGGAAAGTGACTGTAATTGGTGCCTTCAGGGGCCGTGCTCGGGGGATGGGGGGGGGTAGCTGTGTATGCCTTCATGTTCAAGTTGTCCCAGAAGTGCTGAGTAACAATTCGTGAGTCCCAGCCGGTGGGAAATAATGAGATGAGCCTCACATTCCCCCGGCAGGAGAGAGATTTCCTCCAGACTTTATAGGTGCTCGGGGGTGCGTGGGAGACGACTCAGCCCCCGACTCCAGCTGGGAGTGGAAGAGCTGCTAGATCCATCACCCTGGTTCTCCTCCCTCAGCGCCATCCATCTTTCACACGGTAACGAGGCCAGACGCACTTTCACCAGCGCCATGCGGTCCTCCTTCGATCTCCACAGAGAAGCTAGAGGCCCGATCAGAGACTGTCATGTATAAACTAGATGGCCCCCTTATGGTGCAACACCTCATTTAGATGTGTACATTATATAGAAGTCATTGTCTATAATAATAATGTTGTCAATCTCTAGCTATCGTGTTTAATAAACCACAGCGGTTGTAGGTTGTCCGGTAATTAAGTGCATTTAAACTGTAAGTAGCAGATTTTCTAAGGCTTGGCGGCTTTAGGAGCCAATTTGCCCCATTTTCTAAAAGCAATTATGCAAATGAAAATGTGCAAATCTTACAAGAGTCTATTTCTGTAAGGAAAAGAGAACTGACAACAATAATCATAAAACTTGTATTCAATCAACTAACCCTAGTTATTCCGTTATTCCTGAGTTTCAGAAAAGTTCTGGCTGTTTGAAGGAGTTCAAAGTAGTTCAGCGAGAGAGATGCAAAGTCTCGGAGGGATGTCTTGCATAGACAGATTAACTGACGTGAATTGCTTTTGTCTTGAGTGCCTGTTTTTGAGGGGTTTG
Organism: Amia ocellicauda; assembly: GCF_036373705.1. Taxonomy (NCBI): domain Eukaryota; kingdom Metazoa; phylum Chordata; class Actinopteri; order Amiiformes; family Amiidae; genus Amia; species Amia ocellicauda. The sequence goes on from NC_089859.1 coordinate 3,265,473, forward strand.
ATTCAAGTGTTGGAAACCTTAAAGGTATTGACCAAACCATCCCAACGGATCACTTCAGAACTTCACACTGAAACCCAGGGTCCTGCAGGGAAACTGAGAGCCGGGCCTCAGGACTGAGAGCTGGCTGCACTGCTGTATGGATGTGTCAGACTTCCCAGGTCGCTTTTTGAAGCCTATTGACTTTGATGAGCTTCTAGCAACCGATCAAACGTGATTGGCCAACAATTCGCCTCCGGTCTGTTCCCTTTCAAGTATTGTCAACATCGGTCGGGGGAAATAACTGCAGTGGAACATTTTGACCAAGAGCAGAACATGTTGAAGGTTGTCTTGGAAGTGTGTATGACTTATTCCGTTTTAATAATAATAATAATAATACAAGTATTATGTTGAAGTTCATTATGACTTTACTGGAAGTTTCCATACATCATGTTTCTACTGCAACTCTCAAATGCTTCATCTAACATTTATACCGTACATTGAGTTTGTTCATTGTCAGCTTCACCCAGAGCCACCAGCATGCCTGGCTGACACTTTTCTCCAAGGTGACCCATTCAACAAGGAGCTGTACACATTAAAAAGGTCCCAAGGGCTAAGTTATGTATTGTAGAGTGGTATAAAAATAACTGCACACATTAAAAATCTCAAAAAGTTGTTCAGAAGAGAAATCCAAGGTACCTGAAAGGCACAGCAATATATGGGGTGCAGGACGATACTACCCTTGAAGAAGAAATTAATGTCTTTTTGATCTGTTCTTCCTTGGTGCTCAATATCAAGGTGCCATGTATCAGCGATAACAGTTTACAGGTTGCAAAGCAGAGACACGAATCCCAGGCTACTTGTCCGATTCGAAATAGTATCAGTGAAAAAAATGTTTATACCACAGTTGGAAATCTTTATCTGCTGTTTGTATCAGGAGTTCAGGATTAAGCCCCAGCAGGAGTCGGTCAATCCCATCGACACTCCGATCCGAAGAAAAAACAACATCTGAAAGCATAAGAATTGGGTTTAAACACCAGGTTTTCTACTTGACAACACAAATCCAGAAGCGCCAGTAGAACCATGACCAGGTGTACAGGGGGTGCATATATTTGAAACAAATCATCAAAACACAAAAGAAACTATTAATTACATGGTCTAGTTATTATTATTATTATTATTATTATTATTATTATTATTATTATTATTATTATTAAATGATTTAGGATATGCTGTTACTGGATCCACTAATTTATGTTTTTATACACAACATAAAAAGGGCAACATCCACACAGATCGATAAACAACCGAAATGATCACTAACACTAACAATCTCATCCTGCTTCATTCAGGAAAGATCTCCTGATTTTCCCTTCATTTGTATCCCTCTGGAGTTATTTAAGGCACGGTTTCATCACAATCCTTTTGATGTCATTTGCTTAAAGCAGGAAGATTTTAAATGGGAACTCTGACATTGCACAGCATTTCACGAAGGCCGATATTAATTCCATCTTCTCAACAACGCCGAAATCACATCCTCACTTTAAACACCATTGTACGCCCACCACATCTCCAGCAAAGCAACACACTATAGAGTTACTATGTATATTTATAGAATTAAATAAGATGTCTGACACCGACACCCCTCAGTGTAGTTCAGTTAGTTATGTCAGAACAAACTGTGTGTGTTTATATATATATTTTCCTTTACTGTGCATTTAATTAGCATTCCCCCCCAATTTAAAGTCACCCGTGTGGCACAAGAGACGATTGCTTTCAAGCGTGGAAACCGTCCGAGTACAAAGTGGGTCACTTCCCCCAAAAACAAAGAAAACAAATGTTGAGCAAAGCCGAGCCCGGCTGAAATGAAACCCCGTCACACGCGAGCTTTATGGCCTCTCCCGGCAGCAGTGCATTACTAAACAATTAAAGAGGGATTTGTCACCACAGACGTTTCCTCATGCGTGGTTTACGACGCGCCGCACCATTGACTATATCCCTCTGCCGACCACCATGCCCCTGAAATATGTCACAAGCCATCGGCCCTGGCTATAAACTGCCGAGCGAGCCTCATAAAATCACTCTGTTTTGTTTTCTTCTCTGTCTATGAAAGTCAGAGTCGGGAATGTAAAAAAGTAAAAACAAAAGGGAAAAAACAACGCTGCGTGATTTCTCTTCACTTTTCTATCTTTTAAGAGCAGCATCTCCAAAGCGAGCCGGCCCGTACTATCACCGCCTCTAATTACTTTCTCTCTGTGTGAAGTGCCGTCTGTAGCTCCAGGTACTCCTGTTAAACACAGCTTTTGAAAGCGTTGCTGTTTTCTACAATATTGTAGTATTAATTCTCCAGTGAGATGTGTGTTTCACCGAGAACCAGATAATTACCACGGATTATTTCCTTGTAGCGGCAACAGCGCAGCACTTCAGTGATACATCATTTTTATTTCATTACGCCTCGCCTTCTCGGCCGCTGCTTTTCACTGTTTGTTGGTTTATTTTTCCTTTGCTTCTTTTGTGAAGGAATCAAACAGAACCATATTTGACATAATAAGCATCCGAATTCCCAGAGCTACAATCTCACAGCATTCAAACTTGTACTTAGTGTTTCCACAAAATAAGCGAGCGCACACACTGCGAATGCTGAAACGTGGTATTTTACATGCAACGTTAGCCCGAGCTAAAGCATCAAGGAAAGGGGAAAAGTATCTGAACAAACATGTTAATCTGTGTGCTCTGCGTTGGACCCACCTACGCACAGAGCAATTTTATGAGCCAGTTCTGTCTCGGATTCTTGCCACTAAGCAGTTGATGCCAGTGGCAAAAAGATTGGTTAGGCGTGTTCTATAAACTGCTTTCTTCTACCTTGCAATTTCAAAGCAAAGAGTTCTTGGCATCTGTCTGATAGATGGATGACATAAAATAAAAAGAAATGGTTTAAAAAAAATGTCAGAGGGGTGCCAAGCTGGACCGAAGTCAAGGCTGGGTAACGATCATTACAGAAGAGGTAGCAAAGACCTTGATCTGCCCAGAAACAGCAGAACGCGGCTGGTTGGGAAGTTAAAAGAGATTTACCTGAGGGCTTGAATTGCAAATGCATATTATTCTGCATGTATCGACTGAAAAATACATGATTTTTTGTAATTAAATGACAGGGAAAAAAACAAGTTTGCATTTCAGCATCAGATGTTATATCCTACACACAAAATGCCGAACACAGAAAGTTACAATCCTCGTTTCAAGTTCTGCGTTTATTGCACCACTGGTTATACAAATAATATGAGACTGCGCCAACCAATTACTGAATTATTTTGAAAAGTGCCAGGTGGCTAATTACAACAATGTTGCCAGAGAAAAAATCCGATCCCTCGTTCTCAGCATTCCTGTACAGAGCGCTGTTATTTTTTCCCTTCAGTCTTCAGATGAAAGGTCGGGTGTTGATGAAGCAAAGATGCTGCAAACCCGTCCTCTGACTTCTCCGCAGGTCAGGTCTGAGGCCTACTGGTCCTGTGAAGGAGAAACTAATTTTCCCTTCACTTAAAAATAATATTACTCACTTTTCCAAGTGATTCCTATTGATAGGATCCCTATTGATTGATTCCTATACGTCAGCTGAGGGGGCAAGGGAAAAAATAAACATTATAACCTTGTGTAAATCTTATTTTGGTTTCTGTAATGGTTGCCTTGTTATAAAATAAGACCAGGAACCTACAGGGGGAGAGAAAAATAGCTCAAAAGCATCACATAATATGTTACTTCCCTTCCTCCCGCCTCAGCAAAAACAAATCAAAGAAAACGAAGGAATATTTAATCGTTTATTTGCGCAAGGACCATCCTCTCCGAGATCTCCGTTGTAGGTTTGCGTCCAATGTAAGCTTTCTGACATCCAGACTCAGCAGGAAGTGTGTCTCCTCGTGACTGATTATAGCCATGGGCCTATTTAACAGGATTCAATCGTTTTCTATGTTCTGCGCCAGCCAAGACAGAGGGAAGTGAATCCAAGAGGCCTGACAAAGCCAATATCCACCAGCGGACTTAAATGTTGCGTGCATTTAAACCCAGGAAGCTAAAGTATTAATTAGCTAGTCCATCATTTTCGTGAATCGGAGATGTTTGAGGTAAACTTTCCATTTTGCAGGATTTGCTTATGAAACCTGAGCGCCGCTCTTTCCATTTTGATGCACATATGTATGTATACATTACACTCCGTCTAAAACGAAACCTTGTATTTCAATAATTAGCATCTAATGAAAATCATAGGTACGAGGGATCGCATGGCAGGGTTTAAACCGTCTGGGCATCCCCGTACGACAGACATGGCCCGGCTTTAGATTATAAACATGGGGAAGTTGAGTAGATCTTGCGTTTTGCTGAGGGCATTTTTAAATGTAAATAGATTTAACTCTTGGATTTGATGCTTTTTATGTTTAAACTTTCAAGTATTTGGAGTCTCTGTGGGTCTCAGTGTAAGTCTAGTAGGACACAATTTAAATAAGTTTATCGTTTTCAAATTAAATCCAGTAGCAAATTAGTCCCAGCATCTCTCAGTTCAGGACCATGTAGTAAATCCCATCAGATAGACAAGGGATGCAAATTGTCTTCTCACTGGCTGAGTGTGGCCCACACATCAATCATATTGTTAATTCTATTATATTGTTATATTCCCTCTATGTTTATCTGTATAAGTTTTGCTAAACATAGTCTACAATTGTGGGTGTTTCTGCCTGTACTTTCTTCTCTTCAGACCCTTTAGTGTGCATCTTCTTTTGGGAGAAGGATTTAAAACAATATTGTAAGAGAGAGCAAAAAATAAATACTGAAAATGGGGGAAGGACAAAAACGGGCACACAGTAGCAAACGCAGTTAAAGTAGTATAAAAGAAAAACCAGTTGTGTAGCTGAGGGCGAGCATGACATCCCAACTGGAGTGTCAATTTATCTTCTCTCCTTCACCATGAGTACACCGCCATGACCTCAATTTATCCTCGCTCCATTAAGCTGCTCTTTCTGTGTCCAACGTACCAGAAGGGACAGACCCCTCGTAGACTAAGTTATTTCCCTCCTTCACCCAGAGGCCCTCGCTTGAAACAAAATTTCCGAGATCCTTAACAATACATGACTCTTATTACACGCGAGGTCCTCCCGTGGCCAATCATCTTCTCATTCGGAGAACACAGTGCAATTAAACTTCAGGACTTTCTCTCTCAGGTGCCCGAAGGGGGAAACCCGATGAAATAATTGCTTTCCCAGACCTCGGCAAACTCGTATACTCCCTCCAGTGTAAAAAATATTTGAAATACACCGTTTTAAAAACACACCTCGCGAATGGTTTCCATCTCCTGCAAGAAGTAGCGTTGCGAGAAGGTTTAAGAGAGTGTTGTGCGACTGCAAAGTGAGGTGAAGAAAGCTTTGAATTCCCCACCATCCCTTCCCTGCAGATCCCACCAGTACTGTTCGTGCTTTATTAACCCATTGTTCTGCTTTTCTCTGGTTCCCTTCGCTTGTCCACTTCCCTCCGCCGTGAACAATACAATACGTGCCACAGCTGCTGGGAATGCTGACAAAGTAATCCTCCGAAAACTTTTCCATTTGGCACAAAATATATATATTTCTCCTCAGTTGGCTGCTTAGGAAAGAATTTCGTCACCAAGGGTTTTGAAGTATGTCATCCACAGATGGGAAAGCCATTTTCTTTCCACGCACGTGGCCACTCGGGGAGTACACAGTTACAGCTAAATTATCTCCGCACACTTTTTGGTCCTCTTTGCTTTAAGACCTACGCTTTCCTGCTCCCCTGTGCAACCCCGGCAGATCTGCTCTCCCTCCGCTGATGACTTCCACATTTCTCTGTTCGAAATCTCCTAGTCCGTGTCTTCTGTTCCCCGCTTCCCATCTGCGGATCGCCCCCAAAAAAACATCGGTAGTTCATTAGCTACCTCTTTCCTCTTCCTTATCTCGCTATGAAGCAGGTCCTCCATCCGTCAGCTCCCCGTGTTATGAAATGTTATGGTTGCATCTGATTTAAGAAGTGAAACGTGCCGAGCTACTTTGCACTCCCGTAAATGTGTGCTCTTGTATTTGCCTAGAAGTTAGAAATTGGGAATCTTTTTCCACTTTTAACTCTGCAACGAAACGCACTGAAATGATTCTTCCTTGACACTAAACATTTATTTGAAAAGGGGAAAAACCACAATAATGACCTCCAGACATAACCCTGCACGGTAAGTGTGATTGTTATCCAAGTGGCTTCTGTTTGCAGGAATTTAATGGTCCGTTACGACGGGGTTTGAAGTTGTGTTACTGACTCTGCCAATGACTTATCTCCGCAATTGATAAACCCTCTTTACAAGTGTTAGGTAAACAAACACTCTCCAATTCATCGTGGGATCGCCGTAGTTGTGTGTGCGAAGGGCAGGGGGTAATAGATGATGAGTGACTTTCAAAAGGAAGTGAACGGCCATCCAAGATGAATTGGTATCTGACCGTAGTAAACTTCACTCTCCCACTGAAGTCGCCCCACTGAAATTGATGTTCTTGGCATGTAAAGAGGAGACGGTTACAAATTCATCCTTTAAACGAAATCCTCCAATGTTGGGTACTGCTTTAATCAAATCAGATCCACCCTATCCGTTCTCTGTATCGCAAACATGAATCTGCAATATTCAATCCTTCCTCCAGCCAAACCGATTAAGACTTTAAGACTTCTGGTCTGCAGGTTTTGCAGCACGGTGTGTGTGCCCAGCTTTGTTCGGCAATCATGCTTTCCATTTATATTGCGCATTTAAATAAATAAACATAAAACAAGATGACAATTTATAAGGCGGGGGCCATGCTTCGTAGATCAAACAGATCTACCCCTTTGCAGAGATTTCAGTTCGGGATGTAATTCGTTGGCTGCTGCCTGGCTAAGTACAAGCGACTGTGTGGGACTTAAAATACAGAGGGATGTGTTAATATGGACGCCTCTCAGAAGGTAGAACTGTTTGTGTTGTTTGAATACTTAAAATCATCCATTAACCTCCTTGTCTGTGCAACTACACAAACATTTATTCACTGTAAACTGAGTGAAGCTCAAGAGTATTCCGGTTCAGATGTGCGATACATTCTTTATCTCCATCCTGAATTCATCATGTGTGTTTCGTGATATCTCTCCATCTTCGCCACATGTTCAGCTTCTTGGGTTTGTAGTTTTTCCCCCAGCATTTTATGTTCAAGACCTCAGAGGATTGGAACAGTGTCCAAGTCACGTGTGTGCCAAAGGCTTCGGTTTTAAGAGTAACACAAAGGGATTTAATGTGGAATAGTCCTCAGCCTCTTAATGAGGTTTGAGGAGGATAATGTGTAATGAGGGGCATGCGCTGAACATTTCCAACCCTTGGTAGCGAATTTAATCCCAAGATTTTATTTGGAAAGGGAAAAATATATATTTATGTCTCGGCAACAGCAGATGAAGTAAACACAACATATTTGTGAGTCTGTGTGTGTTCATGTAAACAGTCATTTCCTTGTATTTGGACACAAACCCTCCAGGTTCTCTAATCTTGCTTCACCACGGCCACCTAAACAGAGAGTGACTTTGGGCTGGTTATTCTGTTATACGCTAATGTAATTACCGAGAGAAATCACAAACAAACAAACAAAACAATCGAATCAAGTTAACAGAAGATTGTTTTTGCTTTTAGGGGATTTGCTTCTTAGCACAATTAGCATGAATGCAAGGGACCGGGCTCTGAAATGATATTCGCAGTAATATTTTGTTTCGGGTTGTTATTGTCGGCAAGGTCATTATGCTTTCTCATCTCTCTCCTGCCCTGAAGCTATCCTCCACTTCCCAGGAAAGGAGGAGAGGCTTTCATTAAACACAATCCACATTACAATAGTAAGTGTGTTTCTACAAATCTCCTAAATGGAAAAAGGAGGCAAATCCCACTTGCCTACGTTTACAGAGGAAATGCGTTGCTCAAATTTGTGTCTTTTGAATGGCTTTGTGTTGGGATATCTTTCTTTCTATCTATAATTTCATATATATATATATTTTATTACTATTCTTAAGTGACCATTCATTATAAAGGAGCTTTGTTGCCAGAGGATTCATTAATCGTGTTTTACTTTGTGTCGGATGTTAATTGGCACTTTTGTAATATTGGATTATGTATCGCTGAGTTTATTATTTTTGTATGTATTGTCAGATGCCCTTATCCGCGTCGACTTACAATTTACACAAGCTCAGAATAGTTATTTATCTGTTTATTTATTTATATACATATATAATTCTAAGTTTATAATTTAAAAATCCATGTGTAAATAGAAGGAATAGAATTTGTACTGCAATATTATCTAAATGAACAACAGGTCCTGTTTCAGTACCATAAGAAGAGTGAACAGAAACACCTGGCGGATTAATGCCCGCGATCCCCAGGGAACTCATTACCCGTGCACTGTGAGGGTGTTGATTCAGCCCAACCAACGTCCTTTGATAGGTCAGTGATCGGCTGCAAAATGACTTGCTTGCCCAAGACCTAAACAACGACAACGACTCCAGAAAGCCCCGTCCTTTTGTCTCACCCTGCTGTATCAGGCCAGGGCAGTTTCTTAAATAAGTAAACGACACATTCGTTCAGTTCAACACCCAGCGCTGACTCTGAAACTATAGAGATTTTAAAGAATCAAAATCATCGTGGTGGCAGAAAGCTAAGGATGACCCCGGACTTCACAACGATGAACTCGCTGAGTGGATCAAGTAAATGTTGATGGTCTAATGAGACGACCAACATGCAAACTGCAGCAAAATCTAAAAGAATAACTTAAAGACTTAAAATGAATAACTGAGCATTTTTTTAAAACTACTGAAGCTGAAAACCCACTATTATTCTTTTAATAAGTTAATTTTTGAACCACAATGTTTTCCACGCTGTATTCTTGCCAGAACTGAACTGAACAGTCGATATGACGCAAAAGGCAACTCGTAATGGGCCGTAATATATTGCAGTTCTGTCTTTCAACACTAACTTGACTATTAAGTCATCTTTTTGGAAGACAAAAAACATGGAATTGTTACAAAATGCTTATTTTGTCTTGGCTTTAAACTGGTGTGCTGTGAGGAGAACATAAAAAAAATCTTCTCATATTGTATAAACCAAGTAGTGGAGAGTTTTTAGACTAACAACAATGCATTGAACACCTCTAAGAGAGAGAGAGGAAAGAGATATAAAAAGTTAAAAGTAGATAAAAAAATATATACAATATGTATTAATTGAATAAACATTAGAAGGCATTCTCAGAAAATAAGTTAAAGTAAAAATGAAAAAATATATCAACTGAACTTAATATCTTCAGGTTAGAGAATTCCAAGACTGGCATTATTGGGTTGAATTACAATTGTTTATATGTACAAGAAATATGTTTAATGACATTTCCATTTCTGAAAAGGAAACATTAAATTACTTGTATAGGAAGAAAGCAGGGACACACGCACCCGGGGACACAAATGGAAATTGGGCTTCAAGGCATTCAAGACAGAAAACAGGAGACACTTCTTCACACAGAGAGGCGTCCCAATCTGAACAAACTCCCCAGCGATGTGGCTGAAGAGAAAATCTGGGAACATTCAAAAACAGACTGGATAGGATCCTTGATCACTTAGTTATTAATGGACACCAAATGAGCACGATGGGGCGGATGGGCTCCTCTCGATTGAACACTTTCTTATGTTCTAAGCTTTCACACACCAAACCAATAGAATAAAACAAATTAAAAAATACAGTTTTACAGACCGGCTACTGGTCTGCTAGCTTTGTTATGGAGGTTAATGCCTTCACATGGACTGATACTGACACGGAGAGGACAGTCACAGACCCGTTCGGATCAAACTGATGTCTGAGCGATTTAAGGAAGTCTTGGGAGAAGATGCGTGATTTGAGACGTGCAGCCGTGCTTCGCTCTTGCATGACCAGGTGTGAGCCGAGACCCATCTGGGAAATTAGTTAAGAGCCGCTCGAGTTTCCTGGATGGTTAGGATTGTGGGTCAAGGTGGGCTTTGTTATTTCCTGTCTCTTTCGAGGGAGTATGTGTTCTCCTGCTGTTGTTACTCCTGCGGTCGAGGGAAAGATCCCCCGTTTGCTGGTGGCGCCGGACGTGCCTACGTGTCCAGCAACGTGGAAGCTTTTACCAGTCGAAGGCTCTGGATTTAAACATTGGCCATTATGTGATATGATAACATGATTTTCTTGAACGCTTTTCAAAATCAACAAATGCTTGTATTCTTTATAATCTGTGCTTGCTTGTGTGTTTGTTTTGATGTGTTTTCTGTTGTTTTAGGAGTTGTCCGCAGAGAACATTGGCCACAGTCCATGTCTGACAAAGCATAAAAAGACATCTACAGAGAAATACATCCATGAATAAATAAATTAATTAAAAGATGTTGCCGCCAGTTGTGTTGGACGGCGACTTGAATGCTTGCCATGACGGGATAAAACTGGAAAACTATTCCTACCCAAGAATATAGACTGTAAATGCAGAACACATGGGGATGCCGGGAGAGTGATGCTGTCAGACTCCACCTAAAACCACCGGTCTTGTTGTGGTGTCAGAAAACTATGTTCGACATGGTCTGGGTTCTTGTTTATGAAAACACAAGCTTAGGCATCATGGGATAGGTTTTAGAAGATGGGTCTCTGGGACCAGTCCTTTCATTACTGATTCTTTAAATACACAGCAACCAGCGTTCAGAGCTGACTGTGTACTTCTAAGCATTGTTGAGCATTTGGGCAGAAATTGATAATTAAGCATTTCATCACTGCACTGAAACGGCCCCACGTCTTTCTGGTGCATTATTAGACAAAGGTAGAGTTGTGTTTGTTTTTGTCTAGTGCTTTTGAACAGGAGTGGGAAGTCGCCCCAGCACTCACGATGTCAACTGTTTTAAGGAAACGCTTTGTCGCTCTTAAAAGCTTTGAAGTCGGCCTCGGTATTTGCAAGCACCACACAGGCCTTGATTTCTGAAGTTTTTCAAAGCAGGGATGATCATTCACAATGTGAGCTCTTTAGATGAATGTGCAAAGACTTGAAAGGCAAACATATGACGACACAAGAACGGGCCAGTAACCTTGACTTCACCCTGACTTGAAAAAGAGAAAAATAATAGGTACAGCTGACAAGTGTATAGTATCGTGTTGTTGCTCTGCAGCATCAGGAGATATGCAGATCTAAGTGGACGCAGATTTCCAGCCGTGTCGAGTAAAGAAAGAACAGAGCTTTTCCATTTATTTTACAGCCTGAGAAAATGAGTTCCTCATAAAACGATCCTCTGACAAGCGATCCTGAGTTGCCATTTCTGTCCGTTAATTGAATTAAGCTGGAAGTCTTTTGACGTAAACCATGGAAGTGCCTGACTTGGTCTCGAGCGGTATATTTTATACATCACTACCTATTTACGAAGCGGTCGTGACAATAGCTTATATACAAGGAAGACATTCAGTCACCAGAAGGTTTCACAATGTTGCTTTCCACTGAGGAAGTCATTAATCACTGATGCGTGGAAGCGGAGGCAAACAGATTTGAAAGTTTTAATTAAAATACACAAATACATTCTGCGAGAGCTCTCTTGTGTTTTGATTTTTCATTTGTGTGCGGCTTTATGGTCAATTAGTTTCCCTTAAGTAACAAATTATACATTTTGTGGTCTGTTTTTTAGCATTTGTGATTGAGTTTAGATAACGAACTTCAAAAGCCAATTTCCTACCATGTTTTAATAGTGGCTACAAGTAATGCATATCATTGGAATGAAGGATAAAACTCCAAAACTTTTTGGCCCCAAAGTTAAATGGTTTCAAACCTGTGCAAAGAAAGGCCTGCAGTGATGAGGACATTTAAAGTTGTTGATTTAAAGTTTAATAAATTGCAGTAGTCATTAGTATGCATTCATTTATATATAGAATCTGTCTTTCTAATCGGAAGACTTTCTCCCTCATTATAGGCGATCATTTTGAAAGTCTAGCCCATCTAACCAAGAATTTGTTTTCCACAAAAAGGGAATCTGTGACCTTTCACCCCAGTTTGGGAAGAACAGACTTACAAGATATTCAATCCCCACACTTTAGCAGATGCTGATCCATATAATCTCCAAATTCTTCAACAAAAATGTAAGTGCCTGAAAAATAGGAGTGTTTTACCACATTACATTTAATTGGTGACAATTTCCTTAAAACACGAGACTTAGTTCTGGAGAAGAGGGAGACACGATATAGATATTCGAACAGAAAGAAAGTGGTTCCGTTGGCCTGAGAGCACAGGGTCTCTGAAGGTCCAGGCGGGTGGCACACTTTGGATCTCCTGAAGGACGTAGTGATCAGTTGGCACTTCTTTAAAAAGGTGTCACCTCTGGCAGGTCAACCACAGTCCTCTCAAATCAGCCCGATTAAAAGTGTCTCTACTGTACTGTTACATTAAACAAATAAAAAATAGGGGGGAAAGGTAAAATGGGTATTTCTTTTCTTCCTTGGCCTACAATAACAAGAAGAGAGTTTTGTTTTGTGCACTGGGGTCCCAGCAGGGTGTGAGTGTGTGTTTGGACAGGCTGAAAGCTCGGAGATGTGTGTATATAGTGGATGTAGCCGGCCAGATGCCTTTTGCTTTTACCTTTAAAGGCTCGGACGGCACTTTTCTAACGCCATGTTCGAAACAGCAGGTGGTTTTTGATATATACGCTCCCATCAACCGACTGATAAAACATATAAGGAACCCTCTGTTTCCAGCATAAGTCAAAGAGCGCATAATAGAGATCATATGGCGATATGACAATATTTATTAACAACACATTTTATATTCTTGGTATTTTCCTACTATTGTGTTAACTCGAAACACATGTTGCACCAGTGGATTTATAAGCAACTGTAAAGTTTTATATCGGCGCTGTTTGCTTTGTGTAGGTCAGGAATGATCCTGGCGACAGTGAGAGGATTTTGGGACAGAACCGAGAAGTGTTACTTTCTGAACCTCTGAGCCAGAAACACTTTACTGGCTCCGGCTCCTGATCAAATGACAACTTGTACAGGATACAGACTTAGACTACCGTGGAGGTATTATTGTTTGAGATCCTTAACTTCAGTATTTTGGAGTTACAGCCAATAATTGCCAGTCTCTCTCTCTCACTGCTCTAGAGGCAGTTCAGAGGAGAGCAACCAGACTTATTCCAGGTCTGAAGGGAATGTCCAACTGAGAGACTGAGGACCTGAACCTTTTCACCCTGGAACAGAGGAGACTACGTGGGGACTTGATCCAAGTCTTCAAAATCATGGAAATTGGGCTTCAAGGCATTCAAGACAGAAAACAGGAGACACTTCTTCACACAGAGAGGCGTCACAATCTGAACAAACTCCCCAGCGATGTGGCTGAAGAGACAATTTGGGAACATTCAAAAACAGACTGGATAGGATCCTTGATCACTTAGTTATTAATGGACACCAAACGAGCACGATGGGGTAAATGGCCTCCTCTCAATTGGACACTTTATTATGTTCTTATATTTTCTCTGTCTCTCTCGTAATGTGAGCTGGTCTTTCTAAGTAATAATTGGAAGTTTTTTGTTTTCCTTTCTTGAAATCAGTGACTTTAAGACGGCAGATCAAAGATGTAGATAAGCCAAATACTGGTTTTAAGAAACTTCAGGAACATCTTTCACAGGTGTCAGTGTATATCGTTTCATTTTTATTTTCTTCCGCCGACACATCCATGTTATTATTTATGGTCACATTTTTCTTATTAATTGAACACGATCCTCAGCTCTGTCAGGGAATATGCTATTGTAATATGAAGGCTTTTCCCCGGTACCCGTGTCAGGCTGTGAAAAACAAAATGTCCGTATTTAATTATCCCGGCACATTAATGCATAATGGCACCTATTACGCTGGAATGTTTTCTCGGGTGAGTAAAATAACAATGACAGCACCCTTATGGGCCCTTCAGGTCATAAACACGTTGGTCTTGAGTTTCAGAACAGCACATTTTATGGTGTTTACTCAATACCAGGAGAGCTGTCATCCACGAGGGCCGGGGAATAATGGAGACAAATTATACTTTCCTAATTTATGAGTCAATTGCCCGGTGTTTGTCTAATTAATGTTCCATAAACCCTTAACCTTGACACAGGATTAATTGTCTATTGACTTAAACCCGGGGCTGGACAATATATCGCTAACATGATAGCTTTGTGCAAGCAAGCAGACAGCAAGGTATGTGTTCGCCCACACACAAGTCAGCAATTTAGGGTTAAACGTGCCTTGGTAAAATTAAGCAATTAATGGAACTGTATTACTATGAAATTACTTTTATTTGCGAGTTGCCAGCCTATTATACCAATTATAATCATGGGGCCGACGCCCCACCCATGAGGTTAATCAAATGCAAGCCCGCCAAGAACAATTTTAACCATTTAAATTGATCTGAACATCAGCAAAAACTGCACCCTGTCTTGTGTCTTGTCGTTCTTTTTATTATAATCATTATTACCATCATTAAGAAAAGGACAATTCACAGGCCGTGACTTATTTTAAACCACTGTTATCACAAGAACACAATTAAAAACATGCTCACACTTTCATTCCCAGCTCAGAAAAATCATACTTATCACTTACTATATCAAATGTAAAAGCTGGTGGTTTCATTAGGGCAGCATTAATAAAAGAAACCTGAAGAGCAACAGCTTGTACTTAGAAAACATGTCAAAAAATGTTGAGACGAAACGAAGGACCAACAAACGAAAAGTATGTGTTTTTTTCATTTGCATTTTAATTAAACACATGTAGTTATCAAAATAAAATAATTCCGCTAAAGATAACCGCATGGCACCTATAAAAATATCAAAGCAGTGACTGCGGAGTGTTAATTACAGAAGAAGAAAACTAATCTCATTATGCAGCCCCTGGGCAATGAAGTGAGTAAAGTGTGAGTTCACAACACTTAGCAATAAAACAAAAAGGAGAATATTGGAAATCCCTCCCTGTCAGGGCATGCATAGATACTTCACAGCATAACATCACAACCTTAACACATTCCTGCCCTTCATTTATTAAACAGACCTTTACAATCGAACTATTTCCCTTTCATATTATTCTGGTCAAAGAATATGAAACGCATATTGACAGCATCGGCACGTAAACATTTAATCGAGAAACACGACCATCTCTTTTATAACGAATGTGCCAAACTGACACTGAAGTACAAATTTAAACAGGTTTATGGCTCTAGGAATGTATTCTGTACCATTGAAACAAGCCACTGTAGAAGGGGGAAACGAAAACAGTTGACTGCAATAATACGCCAGGGGAGACACAATAGCAATAATCACTCAGACCCTTCTGTAACATGCTGCTACTGGTAACACTTTTAAACAAGAAAGAAATAGCAGGAAGAGAGAGAGAGGGAGAGACAGAGAGAGAGAGGTGAAAGGAAATTCATTCCACAGTGTCCAATGACTGTTTGACACACAAAGGTGAACTGTAAACGCTTAATATGACATCAAGTTTGTGAGAGTCGTCAGTCTGAAATGCTTTGTAATCCCAGCTATCGATCCAACCCCGAGGCAAAGACACCCTAATCCCGCACTAAGGCCCTGCTGATGGCACACTATTACACATACATATTTCTGTCCGCCCCTGCCTGTCGGTTCCCAGAAGCACAGTGACAGACATTTCGGTTATTTGTCTCGAGCCGAGGCTGTTTGGCTTCTGTCGAGTGTGAGGACGCGTAATGAGAAGTGACGTTCCCAAACCCCCGTCTGCAAGAGTCCCGGGCAAGCGGAAGCCAACAAGCAGGGAAAACGCCCGGCGACGCGTATAATTATCAAACGCGTGGCTGACAAAGACATACCGAGGCAGAGAAAAAAGAGAAAAAGGAGGGCAGATGTCAAAAACCTTCAACTTGAATTTAAAAAGTGTTTCAAGTGCAATTTAGAGATCAATTGAGCAACAATCACCTGCTCCAGCCATGTGAGGAAACAGCCCCAAAACGTTTCTCCGGGAAATTTAATGCTTAATTTAGAATAATTTAATTACGCCCCGGAGCACGATCCTGGCTGGTGATCACAACAGATCCTCACACCGAGGGAGGGTGGTCCCGTGCTGGAGTGGGATCCCCCCAGGGAGAATCGGGGCTGCAGGTTGGGAAACGATGGCTCAATCAGAGAGACAAAGATCAGATGAATCCTGTCATTACAGTGGGGGGGGAGCATGAATTATATGTCTCTGCTTGTTCAAAATGGTTCAGTTAACAATATGGCCTCAATGGATTCTGACATTTCCTTTGCTGTGTCATTAAAAGGCTTTACTCACTAACATGCCGTCACACAAACACACAGAGCCGGTTGTGTTGCAGATCTGTGGTTTTCCCACAGTAATACAATTAAAAAGGAGGTTAGTGACATGTGTTTATAGGCCCCACAGAGTCCAGGTCTTCTCCATCGGCTGCAGGACATTGATTGACTTTTACTGTACGTCTCATGAGATGTCCGTTATGTGAATTAATGAGTTAATTGATATGCGACTGAACACCGATCTCTTTATTATTATACTGGAAGGGAAACTTTACCACAGTCCTCTCCACAACGGGGCCTGAGATTTGAACAGATATACTCAGTGTGCGCTAATTAATCACAGACCTGCGTGCAGTTTCCTCATTCACAGACTCCGTTTCTACCGTCATTCATGGCACACAGCAGGAGGCCTGGGTCTCTCCTATTCATTCGCTTTGTTCAGATTTATAAATCCCTCCGAAGTCTGTTCTTGATATTAACATCTCCTTGAGTTAACGTCTCTCTCCCGGGGATTTCTGCGTTGCTCCCTCGGAAGGAACTGCAGGCAGAACGTGTTTGAGCACAATCTTTTAAATCCAAGGGACTATAAATAAACTCAATCTCGGCAGGAAAATAGCGTTTTAGGTCAGTGATGAATCTGGAAGCCTAAATAAAAAGGTTCATCAGATATAATATATTCTCTTAATTCCCCTTTGAAAAGGATGCTGTGATCTATGCAATGTTAATATGAAGAAATACAAATATACTTCAGTCTGGCTTTGCGTATACATATAGAGTATGAATGTAGGTAAGAACTTGATTCATAGGGTGTAACCAACAACACAATCACGTTCATTTTGGTCTGTTGGTTGTTGGTTGGTTTAAATGCCTGTAGGACTCAACATGACTCAAATACTGTCTTCGCCCTTTTTGAGAAATATGTTTAATACAATAGCAACAACAATAACAATCATGATATTAATACTACTGATAATATCAGACAGTTTAGTGAGCAGTTTGCTGTTGTGTGTAGTGTGTGTGACCCCAGCGCAATAAAAACATAGACTTCATTGCATCTTTAATTTTATTTGGTCACACTTGATAATAATAAGTTGAATCCCACTACAATGTGGCTCCGATGGCCGTTCCTTGGTGGATGTGTTGGCTGTGATCCATTTGACCCCCCCGGGGCCCTGCACTCAACGGCCAGCGCTTAACGATCCATGGAAAGTGAGAATTGGGCCATAAACACAGTGCTGCCTAACACAACTAGTTGAAACAAGAAAAAAGATTACCTGAAAGGACCTGCTCTGTTTCCAGATTTAAATTGTGCAATAAAATATGTTGGATCGCACTTTCTTTTCTGTGATTCATGATATGCGAAATCATCCCCCAGTATATGAAGGCCAGGAGTTTACAATGTCTCTCTCTCTCTCTCTCTCATATATATATATATATATATATATATACACAGACGGGTGACAAACCCACATGCAGTGTCTCAGTGAGGTGTTGGGCACCACGAGCCCCAGCACAGCTTCAATGCTCTTGGCACAGATCCTAGAGTCTCTGGACTCTACTGGAGGGATGAACTCCATTCTTCCAAAAGATATTCCCTCATTTGGGGTTTTGATGATGGTGGTGGAGAGCGCTGTCTAACACGTCGGTTCAGAATCTCCCATAGGTGTTCAATTGGGCTGAGATCTGGTGACTGAAGGCCACAGCATATGATTCACATTATTTTCATACTCATCACACCATTCAGTGACCCCTCATGCTCTGTGGATGGGGCATTGTCATCCTGGAAGAGACACTCCCATCAGGAGAGAAATGTGTCACCATAGGATAAAGGTGATCACTCAGAATAACTGTGTCATGATTTGCAGGGACCCTTCCCTCTAAGGGGACAAGTGGACCCAAACCATGCCAGGAAAATGCCCCCCACAGCATAACAGAGCCTCCGGACCCCCTCACTGTAGGGGTCCAGCAGTCAGGCCTGTCCCGTTCTCTTGGTGTCCCACACATGCACTCGCCCACTTGTCCAGAACACGAGCCAGTTGAGCGTCTGTGTGACTGAAGCTCCTGCCATTCGTGCCCCAATAATGACCCCTCTTTCAAAGTCACTTAGATCCTTTCCTCTCGCCATCTTGATCCAAAATGAGGTCAGCTGGGCCTGCTCAGCATTTTCATACATGACACAGAGCCTGATAGGATGTTAATTGCTTAATTGTATCATGCAGTTCACCTGTTTGGAGGCATCTGCATTCGTTATGTTCCTCCACTCATTTATTCAGGGTTTTCCTTTAATTTGTCACCCATTTGTCTATATGTGTATATATATATATATATATATATACTGTATATATGTAACAAAGAACAGCAGTGTGTGTATATATATCTGGGGGGTGGTAAATAGACCAGTCAATGGAGTGCGTGCTGTGGCAGCTCGGCTCTGCGGCCCGGCTCACTCCTCGGCTCCTCGGCTCCTCGGCGCTTCACTGGGGGGGGTGACACATCCTGTCACCATGCAGACCGGCACCAGTTGCCATGGTGACCTCTTTAACCCAAAATTATGACAGCTTTGCTTAAGCTACAGCGGCAGCTCCCGAAGGGCACCGGTTAGATCAGGCAGGGTTGAATGGGCAGAGAGCCAACATCCTGAGCCATGCCACCATGCACGCTATTAGGGAAAAAAAGGAACATTTATTTTCATGACCATTTTATTCTGCTCCAGAGGCTTCGGGGGATAAAGCTGCTTAGCCTTTACAGCGCAAATCAAAAAAGCCTTTCCTCAAATAATACCCGCCTCGGAGAGCCTCCTCAGTGCAGATTCATGTTTAGATAAGAATATATTAAACCCATAAAGGGCTGCTGCCTTTCTTTTGTGCTATTGATTTTTATTATTATTGTTGGAGGAACTTAAGCCAAGTGTAACGAAAAATGAAAATGAAGTCGTGATGTTAGAGCTGGGGAGGGAGCAGCCAAGTATAGTGGGTATTCAGTGTTTCAAAAGTGGGGGCAATAGCTGTCGAGAGCCACCTCCTACGCCAATAGAAAGTCGAGGCTCTTGTCAAGACGCTTTAGCCCCCAGACTGTGTTTTATTAAACATATCCCAAAGCATGCTGGGAATCGTTTGCAACAGTATGGCGAGCCAATCTATTTAATGGTATCTGGAAACGTTTCAAATATCTTAAAATATTTAAAGGAATGAATTCAAGTTTTTGTTTTTTTTCCCCAACATCAAAACGATTGTGTAACAAAACTATTCATGTGTAGCGCTGTCTGTCCTGGACACATCTAACCGACACGATTCCCTTAGTCGTGTGACCGGCTGGTAATGCATCCCTGTTAACTCAGTCTCTGAACATGATCTGATGGTTACAGCGTTCAGATCGTCTTTAGTAATGGACTCCTATTTCACAGATGTTTCTCTGGATTTAGGTCACTTCACAGATGGAACAGCAACGGCTTCAGTAGCTTTGGCATCGAAGAACCGACAAGAGAGCTCGGATCTGACGTGGTTTCGATATTTCTGGGGTAGAACAACATTTGTCAACGTCTCTGTGCCATTCAAACATGGTGACTGACACGATGGGATGTTGGAATGGATTATAAAGTATGTATATGTTATCTATCTATCTATATTTATCTCTCTCTCTCTTTCTCTCCTACGTGTAAATGAGACTGAGAATGAGCGATGCTGCACTGATTAGTAGAGACAGAACCAAGAAAATCATTTTGGCAAAATAATTACTTGTCTAAAATAAAAATAGCTAAAGCCATAAACAAACTGTGTGTGATCTTAAACAAGTACAGCAATGTTTGTGAAAATAAGCCTTTCTTTCTCTGACAAAAATACTGGGGTGTCTGGTGGTCGGAGGAGAAATGTTAATGAGTAAACGCAGTGTAACAACTTCAATTACATTTGAGAGTCAGAAACACACAATTAAGTATGAATTGGTGCCCTCGCTGGACCCACAACAGTTTGTTTAGATGATGTACCCTGCTGTCAGACTGCAGTGGGCAAACCCCCCACCAGCATCCTGAGAATAGGATGGTATTATATGAAATGGACATTCTTGTGTTGATTGTTATGTACATTTTTAAACTCCAGCTGATTGCGCTGAGAGGACAGGAGCGATGTGGCCGTCTTCCTGTTTTTTGGTTTCCATTTAAAGCGAAGGGTTAATGTGTTGTTTTGTGTTGGTGTCTATTGTGTACACAGAGAAAAATCCTACTTTTACAAAAATATAATCTTGATAATGATAAAAAAAAATAAGATCTAATTAAAAAACGGGAACCCGAGACTAGATAGGGAACTTGTAAGAACATTTTACCCCAGGCGAGGAAGCAGAGTTGGTACAAGTGTCTCAGAAGTGTTTCTTTCTCAGCGTCTCTCAGAAGACAGAAGCTAAAGAACCAGTAGACGCTCTATACTATATTGTTTATAGATGTGTTTATATTTAACTTATCTGCTCGTTTGCAGGATGCCAGCTCCCTGTCGCTGAAGACTAAAGGTGTGGCGTGGGATTGCGATTTTAATAAATAGTTTAACCTTGGTTGTTTCCTTTGAGTGAATGCTTCAGTAAACATGCTATGCAGGGAGATGTGTGAAAAAGCTGCTCTGGGGAGCACTGGGATGGGGGAACAAGTAATGGTGTGTGACAGGACCCCGGGGCAAGAAGCAAGAGTGTGCCAGCATATGTGCGTGTGCGTGTGTGTGTGTGTGTGCGCCTGTGGGTGCCTGTCTGCCAGGATTACAGGGGGACCTGAGATAGTGATTTTTGGAAATCCAGTTAAGACCCGTTCTTGAAGCATCAGATTAACCGCCTAAAAGGAAGTAGTCATTCCTGCACCCTAATCTTGAGAAGAAACAAGTTGCGTTAATGGCACAGGAGAGCTTAATTGTGCGCACTAATCTCAGGATGCTCTGCGGACGTGTTTTAATGGGGTCTGGTGTTCATAGTTTTGCGCTTTATCCGCAGAGTACATGCAGAGTAATGTGGTTTCTAAGCTCCTCTCCCGCATGCCTCCTATCTGCTGTAATCCTGTCTTCCCAGATATTGTGCAGGACTCATCTGTTCACCCACACCAGGGTCAGCAGCCCCTCTCTGTGACGGATTTGACACGCAATCGGCACCGTTCACATCACGATTGACACGATGTTGACCACAGCAGTGGGGCCGAAGAGAAGCTCTGACAAAGTAGCGGCGCATCAGATCTCGTCACATCTTCCTCCGGGTCTTCGAGTGTACAACCACTCGAGCCGCACTCCTGTAGGGACGGGCTTCTCCGTGCCCCGGGCCTTGTAGGGAGATCCTCCGAGGGCAGCCAGGGGAGGACAGGGAGGAAAAACCTGTTTGTCTTGATGCCTCCAAATCCCGTGTTGGCTTATCGGATCTTCTCCCGAGATATGTCCTGTAAAACCCAGAGCGGGCTTTCAGGGGATGAGTCCAGCACTTCCTCCACTGTGGGCGTGTTGTTTGCATTGTCTTCCTCATGTTTGCCATGAAGCACATGAATACACATCGCCATTCATTCCCGGGTACAGAGAGCGAAAGAGCTCAGACACGTTGGAGAAGAGATCAGTCTTCTAGTTCAGAAGAGTTAACGTCAGGGCAAATTGGGACAGAAGGGCAATGTTGTCTAGCCTGAAGCTGGTCCAGTCTGACTTGAAATGGCTTCAGTTGTGTGTTACCTGAATGTGTTTACTCGGCAGCCTTGTTCACTCCACCTCCCACCCCGTCAGCCTCATCCCTCTGCAAATGTATGTTTTTTGGATTTTAAGTGACTTACTTACATTTGGCAAACATTTAACTGATGAGGAATTTCAATCCACAGGGTCATCTTGGCCGGGACACTGTTTGTGTTGACAATGCTGGACAGTAAAACTGGCAAATGTTTTAGGCACAAATGTTGCTCTGTACAGTAAACGGGACCGAAATGGCACAGCACTGCATGGGTCTTAAGACCCAGTAGATCATTGATCCAGCTATTTTAAGCCTGACCTTTGGGATCTCCGGTAACCGTCACTGTAAATCACGTTTTAATGACATTTTCATAAAGAACGAACAGTCGTGTTTTAATTGCAAAGCATTAAAATGTAATACTCGAATGGATAAGAGCACGGATGATGACTCCGTGTCCACCTGGTGTAATTTATACAACTGTGAAAGCCATCATGTGAGCCCAGGGGGATACAGAGGAACAGAAATACTTCAGTGTGAATAATGAAAGGATGGGAAATGTCTTTGACACAGAGTTAAAGGGTACTCAAATTAATGCCAACATAGAGGCGTACAACATCGCTGAATAATCAGGTCACAAGTGATCATTTTCTTTTGCCTGCGTTCCCAGCCACAGACAACTTGAGATTTAAATTACGGGTACTCACATTGTACGCATGCATAAATAAAAGCTAAGCGCTGTGCAATCACACTTTTGATTTCTGTTTATTTATGAAATATATCTAACAACAGGGAAGGAATGATATGTGCAACACTCTGCAATAATCAACCAACGTGAATATAAAACAACTAAAGAATCATAAGCGAGGCCTCAAGCCAAATATCTATTCCTAACTATCCACAAATGACTGCCATTCAGTGAAGACAATAACTGACCCTACTACCCAACCAGCAGCCTACAGTAACAGCTACTTATCTCTCTCTATCCCTGAAGTGAGGGACAGCCCTGATATTTATGCATTTTTAAATTTTTCTACCCCACTATCAAGCTTGAAAATGTCCCCCTGAAGCCAGGCTTGCAAAAACATGAATATCATCAATGCATAGACAGTGAATTACAACTCCATATTTTCATAATTTGTTGCCTCCATACCCAAGTGAAACTCCTAATCAATCTTTACTCTCTCCCTGCTAGAACCTCGGGCACCGTTCATGGATATAAGAGAGTGCGTTCCAGGTGCGTCCGCCTGCTCTGCAAATATAGGAGTGCTATATAAGAATAACATCATGCTTTCTAGTAACGTTACGCATTATATAAGGGTAAGTGTGTTTAAAATATAAGTCTAATATGAATAGGTCTGCACTATAAGCTAAAACTGTGTAGCAACGTTTACAAGTGCCACCTGAATGTAAAATAAATGTTGGGTTTCCATTTATTTAATTTCTAATTTCGTAAGTATTAGACCGACTGTTTTGGAGATGTTCGGTGTTGTGCAAGTTGTGCTTATGAACAGAAACACACACACACACAATTCCTGGACCCAGACTAACAGTGCCATCAACTGACATTTATTATGAAAGACTGTAAGTAAACAAGAAAAATGTGTGTAATGTGCCGCAGGGGTAAACCACTATAAAGTGGTTAATTTCTTGGCGCACACAGACACTTTTTGACGTGTTATTGTTGCACAGTGGTTCAGGCATTCCCCTTGTGCAATAGAAAGGGCTAAAGCATTGTGGACAGACTGCCCTTATTACTGTTAATAAGTCCCTAGAAGTATTAGTTAAATACTCAGATACGAGTATTAGATTATATGTTATGGGAACAGTCAAACTGCGGTGAGACGTGCTGGTCTCAGGTGGCAAACGCTGTTAGAGATGCTAAATTGCCCAGACGTGACCAGAGTGGGGACCGTGAGTTGGGTGAGGAAGAGACGGCGCCCGGGGCCTGGCGTGAGAGAGAGAGAGAGAGAGAGAGAGAGAGAGAGAGAGAAAGAGAGAAAGGGCTGTCCAGTGCACCATGACATGATTAAAGCTCCTCGACTCTCTTCAAGGACCATCTGCTGTGACCCTTTCCTTCGCCCCACAGAAGGGAGAGTGCCGATCGCTGCAGTGAAACTCCCTGATATCGATCGAGCTCTTTTGGCTGAAGTGGGTAGATGTAGATGTGAACGTTTTACGCAGGGGTTTGGGTCTCAGTGGACCCTGCATTCTGCGCGTCGCCTCCCACCTCGGCCATTTCCAGATGTGGCTCGGAGGGCGGCAGGGAGCACAACTGCTGATGGAAGTTAACCGTGTTACTGCAACGAGGTTAAAGAGTAATTCTGGCTCTTTTTTGCTGGGAGCAGCAGAGGAAGACTTTCACAGAATCCTTAAGTAAGCAAGAAGCACTCTGGAGAAAAAACAAGCCAACCCAAAGAAACTGTGTTGTCAGTTAAACCAAGTGTGTTCATCAGGCTACTTTCAAGATTGAAGTGACCCGTAGTCCATGCCTGGAGGTGAGGCTTTGAAGACGAAGGCAGGGGTCTGTTTACATTATTAAAGCACTTCACATGGAGAATCAACAACCGTTTTCCTGCATTGCTTTGTGCTGGAGAGGCGGCAGGCATGACTGCTCCAGCCCACGCACAGTCATTGAGAGGTTGTGTAGCTTCTGCAAGAGTTCAAAGCAAATAGATTTTTTCAGGTGACCAAATTAATTATGTTTTCTTTAATGTCAGGAGACATTAGGTAGAATTATGTTGAATTTGTATTTGAATTTAAAATACTTTAAAATAAGTACATCATTGTTGTTTCTCAGATTTATATATATATTCTATCACTGAGAATAAACCTTAATTACAAGTTAAGAGTCAATCTTGAAAGAAAAATGGTAAACAAACACGCAAAGCCTACAAACATAAAACAAGCTGATTTAATTCTGAAAAGCATTCAGTTCGCTATTGTATTTATTGGCCTGCATGTATTGAAACATTAAGGTAGTACAGGTTATTTAAAATAAACTGCATTCAAAGTACGGTGGCCTACACAGTTAGAACACTGTTCACTTTGTCAGTCAAATAATTCGACAGATTCACTGGAACAACAGCTTACAGCTCTCTGGGATCTGAGACATATAGTCCTGGAAATATATGCATAGTAATATATTCTTCATTATATTTCACATATAATTTAGAGGGAATGTACATTGAACTGAGTCTACTTTATATATTCAACGACATATTCTTGTGTAAGGGAAATATTTTGAGATTGCGTGTAAAAGAGTCTTGTGTTGTTAAAATGACTTCAAAGCCAGGGTCTCCAACCCTGCGAGTCTCACTGGCCAGCCTTAGATCATCTGTTCATAAAGACCATGAAACCTTTCATTCAGATCAATTAAGCAGGTGCTTTGGTATATTGAGCAATTAAGAGATCAATCGAAGTAAACACCTGAATCTCCTCCAGTCTTTGAGGATCGCAGTTGCTTTAATTGGAGACCTGATTGATTGCCAGGCTTTTGAAATTTAGGTCACAGGGTGAGCTGCTAACTAGCCGGTCTGGGAGACGATTGCTTTAGAGGAAACGGCTTCATTCAAACAAATAGCAACCAGTGTTCGTATCAAGATACGAGGGTGTTTTTCTGCATTCTACTTGCCTCCTGTGAATCACATTGGGAGGAAAGAAGAGGGAAAGAAAAGCAGCTCAAATGTTGACCAGCGAGATCATCGTGGCAGTTGTTGTGTTGCATATTCAGAAAAGATATAGGCCTGCAGTTCAGAGGCGCAGTGGGGAAGCAATTGTACTACTAAAATAAAATCCCAGCATCTGGTGGATGAACGGGTCATGAGTTGCTCCTTTTCATATCCCATACAGTGTATAAAGGTAGCTTATTCTCCTTTCGAAGGTTCGGAACATGTTTGTACAGCTGAATTGAATGGAAATCTGACCAAAAGCTCGGCCGCATGAGGACAGGAATTTGGGTTCCTTCATTTCCATGTCCTCACGGTGCAGTGCTTAATGTGGGCGAGGTACACTTGGCTTCAGTAGGGCTTGGTGTCGTTTAACTGTGCCTATATGAGCACAATGTAATCTTATAACGTCCTGTGCAACCACAGCTGGTGTGCCAGTATTATCTGCCTGAGTTTTTTGTTGAGGCCACGTGGTTAATTGTTGACAGTCCAGCTTCGGAGCCGTGTTTGAAACAAGACCCATAACTGCTCTGTAAACTCGAGGTGTTAGTCAAAAAGGGTTTCAGTGCTAGAAGCTATGGGCATTCATTTGTGTTTTTTTGATAAATAAGACAAAGCAATAGTAGGGCAATGAGCAACAACACATTATTTTATAAGGGCGCAACTCCTGTGGTTTGATTAACTAACAGTGATTACAGCCGTGGGATGAGATTCATTTTGTTCCTGCAAATTTTTTAGATCCCAATCCCGGGTGTTGAGCCGAGCCAAGTTTGTCTCAGTATTTCTAATCTGTCTTGAGGGGGTTTATTAATTCCTGTCCTCTCAACACCTCAGAAATCACATCTAATTACCGGCTCTTTAGGCCTTAAAGAAGAACCAGTTTGTCTTTCCAACACAGATGTGTCTGATGACAATGTAGGATTGCTCATTTTTTAATGCATTTCAAATAATGCTTCACCTATTAATATTCGACGTCTGCTCCGGCACGGGACCTTCTTGAAAGTCAATAAGTAAGAAAATGCATCTTGCAGAAGTCGTTGTGTCTCTGCTGTGAAGATTCAGTAACACAATGAAACAGCAGAGAACTCTCTAATTGAATGAGCTTTTATAGTTTTTCCTCAAGGAAAGGATACTTTAAATTCAAAGATGCAACACGTTGATTAATTCCCACTAAAACAGGAATTCCCTAGAAATGGGAATTAAGAGACAGACATCTTCTCCTCCACCTGGTTTCACTACACAGAAATGGATCTTTAAATGGCAAAGAAAAAACAGGGTTGTATTTCAGAACAGGAGACTGATATATTAATTTGAAAAAGCTAATACTGTGTGTTATTACAGATGGCACCATCATCTTGAACAAACAGATTTTAACAGATTGGTTCAAAGTTGTGTGGCCTGATTTCAATTACCACCATCGGATCTAATGTGTTTACAAATGAAATTACAATTTGACAGGATTACACTTTCACAAACAGGGCTGCCCTTACAGACTGAGGCTTAAAGTGGCATTGAATGTTGTCAGATGCTTAATAATAATCCCAGAAAGGTTTTGGAGAAAAATACAACTTTAAAATGTTGTTACTACCTTATAGCTTTCTTCATTCTATGTATAACACCAATACAAACATCTGTGTATAGTGTGTGTGTGTGTGTGTGTGTGTAAATATATATGAGGTGTCAAACTTGAAACCAATATGGAAGACTAATGCATTTTTTGCTCACTTTGAAAATATGCTTTGTTCTTATTTTACCGCGGAAGAATCTTTACACAAATATGTCGTACGGATCCCGGACTGTAAATCCTGTCTACAGACACCCAAACATGCGCTCACTGTTGTGGTTTCCAAGAGCTGTAAGAACCTGTTGAAGGGATGGTTTAGAGGCGCCAACTGCGAGAGCCAAAAAGAAAGCGTGATTCAAACCGCCCCATCGTGTCAGTGTGCTTATATAACCTGGGGGTCGGGAGTAGGAATACGGAGACAAAGGCGTCATTTATGGAGCGGAGCGGCTGTCAGGAGTCACCCGTCGACCTGCGACTGCTTCCTCACAGGATTCATAAGCCCTGGATGACGGGCTGTCTGTGGGAGACGTGATGCTCATTCCTGGGCTGAAGATCGACAACCTGATACACAAATTGATGTTCAGTTATCAGTTCTCCAGAGCAGGATTAACCATTAATGAAAGGGATGACCCCACACCGACCTCCCCCAACACACACACACACAAACCCTCACACTAATAAGTGATGTCATCCACGGGCCAGAAGACGGACAGGCGGAGATAGAGGTTAATTTCTATTACACGTCGGGTCAATTACTTTGCCCGGAGCTTTCATCGAGATTATCTAATTTCTGAATTCCAGATATCGCCGCTCTCGCCGCGGGCAGCGTCTCCGGGCCTCTTATCTCTGCGATTAAACATTATCTTTCAGCAGACGTACACCATCCTGATCACCAGGGCCTCGTGAGTGGAGAGGGGTCCCCGATCCTGATCAGAAGTCCCAGCATGCATCTGGCCCAGCGGGAGGAGAGAGAAGTTTGGAGACGCCCTGTAAACATTCAGAGAACAAATAATTAAAAAGAGAAAGAAAGCAAAGAAAGGGATGAAGGTTGGGGGCCAAGAGGACAGAGACTCATAAATCGGCCCAACTGATCTTGTGTATTAATACAGTTGCGTCATTCAAGGCTCTCGGCTCGGCTCAGCCCAAATGATCGTGGTTCCGACTGTGTGTCAAGAAGAAATTCCAGTCGGTTAATTCAACTCGTTATCATTTTAGTAACCCTCTCCGCAGAGCAAGAATGCTGTTGGTTTTGCCGTTCCTGTGTTATTGTGCGTAATCTGTCCCAACCAAGCGGAGAGAGCTTTAAAACCTGTCTCTCGAGCTAACAAAGGCCTGTTTGATTACAATAAGATCATTCATGCCTTGTACTTCTCTGTATTTTTGCACTTATGTTGTAAGTCGCCCTGGATAAGGGTGTCTGCCAAGAAATAAAAATAATAATAATAATAATAATAATAATAATAATAATAATAATAATAATAATAATAATAAATTCCACTCACAAACTCTTGTTTTTGTATCCGGGCTGAGACTCGACTCACAGAAAAGGAGACTCTGTTTGAAGCCGCTTCCCCGGGCAATTCGTTTCCTCCTCAGTATTCGCTCAAGCATCCTGGAGGGTGTGGCTTCATTGTTGATACAGCGCAGACAATCACACGACTGCCCGAATCCATGTGTTGTTTCAAATACATTCGGGTAAATCATTGCATTCGTCTGCTCTGCGTTCATTAAGTTTGTTATTGTTTATCACCCCCGCACACACAATTACAGATCCAATAATGCCCTGTCCTTCTCTCTTTCTTGCTACAAAACACACACTCATGGTTTGGGATTTTAATTCTGTTTTTCTAGATCGGTTGTGTTATCAGTCAGCAATTTAAACATCCACATATAATAAGGGTGAAATGTGAGATCTGGTTAATACAGTTGGTTTATCTATTAAATTAATCTCATTCCTCATTGCCTCGTGTATTTGAAGTTTCTCTTTATCAAAGTCTTAAATATATAGACTTTCTAGTGGAAATAGTCTTACATATATAATACACACACAATCATCGAACGAAAGAGAACTCTGGGATTTACAACTTTCTATTAGAAACTTGTTCGATGACTGTATTTTTCCCACCTCCTGGTGTTATTGTAGTTGTGAGACATGAGAAATGGAGACACTTGTGTCTGGAGATTCACATGCAGATCTGGCCTGGACATTGTGAGGGATACGGAAAGGCTCTGAGGGAGTAAGTAAACCATCTTCTGTGCAAATGACTGTTTTATTTTCCACCGTACAGGAGAAGTTTTTAATTCTACAAATCCCAGAGTTTGCCAGGAGGACTTCGATACTAATACATTTCTACTATTTATCCTGTGTTTCAAGGCTGTGTTTCTGTGACCCGATCAGTCCCAGACTCTTTCAGACGGGTCAGGATTTTGTCTTTTTAACTTTAAATTGGAAGACCTAATGCACATAAATCATACATTAGAAACCTGTATCCATACCTGGCTCAATGTATTGTCCATCGCCACTAAAGAGTATATTCATTATATTAATTAAATTAGAACCCAATATGAAACATGTAATTCAAGAGTAGGTCAACTTTTTGATTTGCTCTAGACCTTAGTACCTCATAATTACAGCTCAGTATTGTGTAATTGTTACTTTATAGCATTATTATAACAACTTTCATAATTATGTGCAATCTCATAATTATCACTTCCTGTCTCATAATTATTACTAATTATGTAAAAATGATGTTTGTATCTCATAATTATGAATACTATCTCATCATGACAGAGTATCTAATAATTATGACTTCATATCATATTATTATGAACAAGTATCTTATAATTATGAGTACTCTCTCGTAATTAACATGCATCTAATTATAGCTTTGTGTCTCAAAATTGTAATATTGAATCATTACATTTTTCACAGTGTTAATAATGACGAAATCAAAAATCATAACCATGACATACTATGTTGTAATTATGAGATCATGATGAAATATTAATGACTATGAGGTACAAAGCCCTCATTGTTAGATAGTAAGATATTAAAGGATTTCAAAGCAATGTGCTTTCACTGTATTTGATCTTCAAAATGCTAAAAATAAATTAATCAGAATAAATAACATTACTTGGGCCACACAGCAGTTTGCTCCAGCCATTACTTCTCCCTAAAATACCCCCCCCTCCTCTATCGAATGTCTTCAGCACCAACAGTAAATAAATGCGTTTCCCCATCGTTTCCGATTGTTCATTGTGGCTTTCCTCTGTGCTGGTGTTTAATCAGGAACTTCAAACGCAGAACGACAGATGTTTCGATTGTGGGTTTTGAGTTTACAATGATCCTCCAAAAAGGAGAGAAAAAACATTTCCTTTGTTATTCTCTTAAAATATCAGTCATACGTATGAGATACAACTAATACTAATCATAATGATGAGATGGCGAGCTGTAGCCCAGTCTTTTCCAATAAGTAACTGTAGTTTTGGTGGTGAAAATGGCCTCCAATATCTATGGGATTGAATTTGCTATTGATTGACGTTGCTCCGACTGCTCACCTCCTCCTGGAGGTAATAAAGAAAGAGCACTGGCTCTGACTCATCGCACACAGAGGGACTTAACTTCCAACAAGGATGCTCTGTTATTTATTAAATCGCAAATTAAAATTAGACCTTTAAAAGCTGAGAAGACAAAGCATAGCATTTTTGTTCTCTATAAGCAAAATTATTCAGTAAATCCTCTGTTACTTAGTGGAAAATGTAATTGTTCGGCATAAGACCTCTATCTACCCCTTAAAAACACTTTAAAACATCCTCCTTTGTTCAACAGCTCTGGTTTTAGTGTTACAGGATATTCAAATAGATGCTCAAAAGTGTATTAGGATAATGAATGCAGATCCTCTTTCCCCGTCTTTCGACTGCAGAGCACTTGGAACATCTTTAGCGTTATGAAATAAGCTGTTCTCCGAGTCCATAACAAATAAATAACCTCCCTGCTCCGGAGAGGGGAAGATTGCAATAAAGGCTACTGTGGGTTTTCTCGGGGGACCAGACTGGAGACGGGAGGCGAGATTAGCTGCTGTGCCTCGCGGCTGCTGCGCCGATTGCATTGTTTTCGAGTAGAATCAAATTCCGGAGCTCAATCACGGCCCACGGACTTGGGCTGCCTCTCGTTACTCTGCGATTGCTTTATCAATTAGTTTGAATCTGGGCAATTACGGATGACATCTCTGTTCCGGACCGGTCGTCAAACTGTAATGTGCAATCGGTTTGAGTTTTCCACCGGCGCAGATGAAGAGCCGGAGTAAATAAGGGCCGGTGCAGATCAAGCGCTGGTTTAATTCAAACACCAATATAGCCTGACTGTCATCCACTGCTGAGGGCAAATCAAACTAGTTTCTCAGTTTAATACAGCGCTTATTGGCACTACAAGGGTTTCACAGGACTCTGAAATCTGCATATTATTTGGGTTGGCACGGCCCGGCTGTTTTCCCGTCCGGTGCAGCGTACCTTGAGTTCTACTGGAACACAATCTGGGAAACAGGCTTCAGACCTTCCTTAAAGCACCGCCCTCCTATGCCTCTTTCTGTTGACTTTGTTCTAGGCTACAAAATGTACGTCTCGTTAATTTGCTAAGACAACAGTGCTACACCACGACTGAGGGAAACACATCTGCGTCTCGGTTCCTGCGTCCTGTCCACGTGCAGGAGACGAGCGAGCGCTCCGGGAGTGGGTGCAGTTGATGACGTTTCCACACGTCTCTGAATCGAAGGGAAACGGGTGACTGTCTGCCCTCATTAGCATTTTAGTTTGCAGGCCGAATTCAAACGCAAAGCGAGGAGAGATCCTGAAAGGGGAACGTCTCAGTACCCTGTGGTGAGTATTTAGATCTCTCAGGTCAGTTGGGAGTCAGATTGGTTAATTAAACCTGGAGAATGAAAGCTAACTGTTAAAGTGTAGCACACATTTGAATGTACAATAGCGATTCTATGATATTACCAATAGGCCTTGCAGCTGTGTGTCGTTTAATGGCTTCGTCTCCCTACTTCATTACTCTGCTCTCCCTTATTGCTCACATGAATGAGCAGCGGGGGTCTCGCGCAAAACAACTCCTTCAATCTGGATCGTAATTATTCTGTAATGCGAGGAACGGAGAACAAAGCGCCGCATCAGCGTCGCCAACATCTGAAGGGCCCTTCATTCGATGGCTCACAAATGCTGATTAGCAATGAAGCCTTTATTCCTCCGCGTGGTTCCGGGCTTTTTCATCCCATAGCCATTACAACAACGTGAGATGAGAAGGAGAAACTCCACAGCAGTTACTCGTCTGGAGAATCTGATAACACAGATTCATTGATCACTACATTTGAGTCATTCGATACAATACCAAACGGCTGTTCGAGCCACGGCCTTCAGTGATAGAGATCAGTAATTTGGGTGAATGTCTCGGATTCCTTGGCGTTGCTTCCTTATGCTACCAAATATGGACCAGTTCATTTTTTTCCTTAATAACTCTTAACATGTTGACTATATTGATCTGCGGTCACTCTTTAATGTTTGATATCATGATGACAGAATGACAACACAGGTATTCACTGCATCAGCACAACACCACCACAGGGGCTGTGCAATGTGTGCCTATTAACCACAAAAACCTTCAACAGAGACCTGACTCGTGTCAGTCAGGCAGGAAGGAAAGCAGCTCTACTCTGCCTGCTCCCGTCCGCCATTTGTTTTATAAACACAAATCAGACCACACAGGTTTCCATAGGAAAAATTTATTTATCAATATGCAATATCAGGTTTTCAAACTTGGCTCATGGAAGTCAGATTCCATTATAACTGGTTATGTTGAATTGGGTAAAAGCTGCGTTTGTGAAAGGCAAAAATTAAAATGAACAGACATTTATGGAGCAAATACGAAGAAACACATATTCACTGGGTTTGCATACATGTACATTGAACATAATACTGTGTATTTAACATGAACAGAAAGAAATGCAACAGACGGGTGCTGCAGGAGTCGGGGACGAGAACAACCAGGACAGCGGGGCACTGTTCACGCGGCAGACGGAACCCGGCGGACGCAGACGGACCGCGCTCTGTGCCCCCCCAGCGCCGGCAGGGCGACGCACTCGAGGGGCTGCTGGTTTTATTCCACAGCCCCTCCTGCGATGTCTTTTCAGGTCAAGCAGGCGAGGGCAGCGCAGCGTCCGTGATGGCCGGGTCACGCGCTCCGCAGGGCTTGTGCTAATATTGTGGTAATTCAGGGGGTCGAGGGTCACCGCTCGGGCCGCCGTGGGGGAGGACAGCGCCGCGCGGGGCTCGAATACTTCATTAATAAAGCTGCAGGCTCTTCTAGCCTGCCATCTTCGAAATAATCAACCTCACCGACTGCCTCGGGGCCCATTAGAGACCGCGACGGGCCGTGCGGTTTGAGTCGGTCCAGAATGATCCCAGAACCTGTTCTGAGAGTCGATCTATAAAACACTCCCACAGTGGGAATAAACACTTCGATTCAGAGCGTTAACAGCGGTGTCCTGGAGCCTGCGTCGGATCAGGCTGGGGCAGCGATGGTGACGTCACTGGTTGTTCAAGTCCCTGGAAAGGTTCACTACATCGTTCTAGTGATATCGAGGGGTAAATGTGTCACAGAAAGCATTTCAATTTCATAAAAAAACTAAACCAAAAAAAGGAATACAATTTAAACCTGTGTCCCACTCAGACGTATGCCAACGCTGAACATGTTGAACTCAAAGGTGAAGACCGCACTCGTGGTGAAGCTCAAGGAACATCGTTCACGTCACTAGACCTGGCACTTTAGATGTACAGCTGATGTTTCACACCCGTTCTAAGAGATTTTTTTTGTATTATCTTTTCTTTTACTAACAAAAAAAGCAAACAAAATAATTCAAAAGTTTATACAAACTTTTTTTTTTTTTTAAAAAGACAACTATTTACAAAAATTCTGCATTAAAAAAAATCTATTTTGATATTTTCATAAATGGGGTTCTAATAAATTTAACTTTTTAAATTTAACTTTTTTTCACATATGTACATTGTTGTAATGGTACTGTTGTTTCGCCAGATTGTAAGTCGAGTCTCTTTACAACACCGGCCGATCAAAGAAATACAGACAGACAGTGAAATAAAATAAAATACATATCACAAAGGTAATTCCATTAAACTATAGTATACTCATATGGGTACTTAAAAAAAATTAAAACTGACTTTAGAAAACTACAAAACGTCTCGTGGTTTTCCTTTCTTCACAATAATGGCATGAGTGGCGTTTTTGCTGATTCGGACTCGCTAGGCCCTGGGGATGTGGGGCGTCCCCCCGCGCTGCCGGTCAGCCCTATGGCACACCCCGAACACAGCGGCACTGACGGGCGGCAAAGCGCTGCAGGCATCAGGGTCGCACAGAACCTCCGGCCCATGCGTTCATAAACACGTCTGCGTAACTCCAATTAGTACAAAAGGATTCCATAGTTGCATTTAAGACAATTAGTAGACACCCCCCAGGAGAGCAGTCGGCGCCAGTACCCTCTGAGCACGAGCAGCCAACCCGGTTTCCCTGGTTCTCTCTCTCCTCCTATCTGAGCGTGACCGCCTCCTCCACCTGCGATCGTTCATACTGAACATTTGAAGACACTAGTCCCAAGAAACTAAAACACAGGTGCATGGATTTTTATGAGTTATAAATAAATATCAAAAATCATGAGCAGCTAAAATATTCCATCATTTCAGAATATCTGTTTTTGGAGCCTAGAAAAAGAAAACGGACGACTAAGATGTTTTTTTTAAGAAACGGTGCCACATGGCTCCTGGCGAGACACAGAGGTCACTCCTGTCCGAGTTGCCAGATGGCCGCTCTAATGGCAACACAAACTAACAGGTGTCAGCGCAGGACAGTTCACTAGAGCGATGTTTTTAAAGCCGGAATGAAGTGAACGGCGCCGGGTTTCTTAGCAAAGCTCCTTCCACCCCGCAGGGATTCTGACTTTCCAAACAAAACAAAAAGGAGACTCTCAACTTAAGGTATATTATGAAGCATATTGTTGTGAAAGAGTTTGAATTTCATCAGCTCTCTGTAACCTTAGAACTAAACTGTAAAAGTACAGGTTCAAGTTAAAGTTAAAATATTCACTTCTTATTGATTTGTTTGGAATTCGTTTTTAAGGCTCAATATTCACCTTCTCCCTCCAGCGTAGGGAGGTCTGGAAGGTTTCTGTCACTATACTGTCACGACGCTCTTTTGACTTTGCGATAGACATGGTCTCGTGTCCAGAGATACTCCTCACACCGAGCCAGGCTTTGGAGGAGATGCCAATTGTCCAGTCCCTGCCCTGGATCGAAGCAGGAGAGGAGATCGCACCCTCATCAGGACAGGACAGGCGCGGCGAAGGAACCGACAGGTTTCAGATCCTAAAACACCCCCGGACTCGTCGAGCTCGAATACAGATCCGCCCCCGAGCGCAGCTTTCTGGGTGAACCCGGCCGATACCATCTTAATTGCTTCCACGTCGCTCTCTGTCAGACCGATTGGATGCGGTTGTTTTTTCGCGCAGAGAGAGGCTGCCACGCTCGGGTCAGCAGGTCTAATCCGGCCGCCTCGAATTTCACATCTCTCCGGGATAACGAGCGACCTGTAATTCAGAGACACAAACTCTTTGTTTTGAAGTTGCTTTCAGAGTTTAACTTTCATAATCTCGTGCCGCAGCGATCGCAAGGAAAAGCGCCCAGTGACTCTCGTGCAGAAACCATGCACTGTGTGTGCCGCTCGTTCACTCGTCAGCAGAAGTCACGTATGTTTTAGACTTTTTATTATCTGCTGACCAGGTTTAGACCATTTTAATCTAGAACTAACTGCCGGTCCAGTTAGCGTGACCTGGCTGTGGCCCGTTTTGACCGGGGAAGTGCCGTGAATGTCCGTGATGTGAAGAACTACAGAGTGTACATTGTCTGGTGTATAAACTCGAGAAACGTAAAATAATAAACAGCCGTACAAACAAAATTCAGTGAAAAAAAAAAGAGAAATAACCATTTAAGAAGT
Organism: Amia ocellicauda; assembly: GCF_036373705.1. Taxonomy (NCBI): domain Eukaryota; kingdom Metazoa; phylum Chordata; class Actinopteri; order Amiiformes; family Amiidae; genus Amia; species Amia ocellicauda. Next base: position 3,301,705 of record NC_089859.1, read on the forward strand.
GAGGAACACGTGGCGGTGTGACAGAGATGCTGTGATACTGTGTGTCGTTGCACCGCGCCCTGGGACCAGAGCCACGGCGAAGGCTTCACGAGAGCCATGAAGTCCTTGTGTGATAGACAACCCTCTAGCCGGGGCGACGGTGACCCTGTTCCTTCCCGTCCTCTCGCGAGAGCGGAGGCCACTTTGTTTCGAGGCCCCGTCATCTTCAGATCCAACCTCTTCCTTCCACGGAGTTAAAACGGCACAAGACGGAGGCGGTGCGGCTCAGAACCGGACTGTACATCCCAAGGGCTGGCCAGAAACAGGAGGAAGAGAAGATGACCGGCCCAGGTGAAATGCTTCGGCCTACGGAGAGAAAACGCAAAGTCTTGACTGCTGTGTCCAAGTAGACCTTCCCTGTGATCGCTCAGCTCAGGGTATCCAAATTCAATTTCGTGTTCTTCTCTTTCTCGTGTCACCGTTTAAACATCAAAAGGTATCTACCAACATCAGAAGGTCTAGGTAGTGAAAAGTAGGCCAGAGTTCTCTAACACAAGTCCTATATTGTGGTTGTCTTTCTCCGTGTCCGTCCCTCGCGCTCACACCTTGTAGTAGATGTTGGCCGGGCTCTGGGGTGGCATCTCCTGGACTATATAGACTGGATGGCCGTAGTCTCCGCTGACCTTCTCGTAGTGAGGGCAGTAGTTGTTTTCTGTAGTCCGTAACGGGATGATGATGTCGCTGGGCTCAGATCCAGCGTTGCCCGAGCACTTGGGGCTGGCCAGCGTGCTGAGGGACAGGGCGGCCGTCCGCTGCTGGGTGTGCTTCCGGTGCCGCTTCCGGATCTTGATGAGCAGGATGATGAGGAAGATGATGATGAGGAGGAAGATAACACAGCCGGCCCCGATTGCCGCGAACAGCGCCGGCTTGGAGCCGAAGATGCCCTCGCCCGAGTTGGTGTTGTTGTCCTGGTTAATTGACCCTGCAAGGGGGGAGAGAGAGAGAGAGAGAGAGAGAGAGAGAGAGAGAGAGAGAGAGAGAGAGGTCAGTGCCGGGGATGTACATGGACGGAGGACACTGAGTGATTGGCGCAGACTGCGGGTCGTCTGTCTCGCGCGGATCCGTACAGGCGTGTTGCTCTGGGACAGTAAGAAACAGTGAACGCATCCCCAATGAGAAGGAATTGCACTGGAATTGCAGCTGCAGTTGTTGGGAATCGTAACTTCATTATTTAACACAAATTCAGTTTACAGTCATTAAAGCTGTGTGTGTGTGTGTATACACATGTGGTAGGGGGGGGATTTTCCTTACGGCAGGGATGCAGTGGGCTCGGCTCTCCAGTCAATGTGCGCGCGAAACTGTTCAAGCAGACAGAACACTTGATCGTACTAGTGTATGAAACTATAAATTGGAATTCTTGTGGAATGAAATGAAGCTCATCAGAGTCCAGAACCAACCTCTCTCTCTTCCTCTCAAATTAAAGCGTATACAGAAATGTGATGTGCCATTTAACCCGTGCGAGACCAGCGTCTTGTTTCGCTTTGAAACCCCCCACTGTGACTGGGCAGGTACATGTCAGTCTAAGCGGGAATCCAGACGAGGTATCACAGGAAGCGATCGCTACACGATGCAAACGTCTCTAAATGGCATTAATATCCCGCATGCAAAGCAGCCGGACGCAGAGATCCATGTCAGTCAGAGGCCGGACTTGTGATTTGTGGCTCTGATTCTTTCACAGAGAAATCCTCCATCTGAGACGTCCACAAGAGACGGACACAAGTGGAATATAGAAGAGGCTTTTATACCTCAGATTACTTATGTATATTTGCTGCAACTTCAGCCTGAGCTGCCTCTTTATGCCTCTTTACTACGAAGACGGGGACACGCCTGCAGCTCTGACAAACGCGACATCTGTGCTCGACTGCATGACTCACTGAGAAACGGCTCTTACAGCGGCGCATCGCTAACGCCGGAAAGCTGTTCTGCTGCAGACTGCGCCTGTCAGGTTGCGCTCAGCCCTCGCGTTACAACACGACACAAAGGGCCTCACACACACAACGGCACTAACATGAGCACGGCTGCCATGTGTGCGAGACACCCATCACCATCATACACAACATCAATATCGGGGAGAAAGACGCAGCTGCCAGGAATCAGTTTAAGGTGTAAAATATGTCTTTCCCTCAGAGTGTCGAACAGCAATGCTAGGAGAAGCAGGTGTCGGTCCCAGCAAACACCACGACACGAAGTCCTGCAGTGTGTGGGTCTGAGCATCAGACCCGTGTGTTTCTACACAACACGGATATCTGCAATGCGTCTTTTAATTAAAAAAGAAAGGTTTCCAAATCCACTTGCTTTAGATTGAATACTGTAACTTCAATACAGCTGAGACATGCATGGATATTTGCTTTTTCACACGATAGCAATTTACTAGGCCAAGCTTTAAATGAAAAGGCCCGGTGTATTGCTAGTGTTCACTGCTGTTACAAAACTGTAACAGATGAAGTTCAATAAGGCAGTCACTCACAGTTTTCTTTGATATTTCAGAAAAATCAGACCTAGGCGATTTAAAAACAAGTTAGTTTCACAATATTTATCATAATTATTATATAATAATGTTATATTTACACTTTACCTCTTCTACTAAATTCCTGATCACTCCCCGAGTCGTGCACTTAATCCGAGGCCCGAAGAACGTTATGCAAATGCACTTTTCAGCATTTGTTTAACTCTAATATGGACATGTTCAGTCCAGAATTAGCCTTCGCTGAACGCCTGTAATAATGAGCTTCGCTTCTCTGCACCGAGATGCCGGCAGCACGGCCGCGCTGTGCACGTTTGGCTGCAGCTCAGTTGTCGCACTGGGCAGACAGGCGTGATAAACAGTCCGTTTTTATTACATTCCTCCGCGCGGTGAGCCACGAGGGCGACGCGCCAAGTCCTACCTTACAGGTGGTTAAGACATTGTCCTACTTCTTTTTCAGCTAAAGCAACAGGACAGAAAAGAAAGCGTAACACACACACACACACACACACACACACACACACACAGCATTACCGTTGAAAGGAACGCGCAGCGTGGGAGTCTTGGCACGCGCTCGGCTGGGAAGCGAAGGCACATTCTGCACATCTGATTTTATTTTGTCCCTCAGCAGGCACTGGGTTCTGGGGGGGAATCTCTCCAAACCTTTATAAAATCTGACATTTTTGCGCTAGGCCCGACCAGAACTAGCCCTCTAGTGACTGAAACCCGAGCAAAACAAATACAAATTAATACGTCCGACGTGGAGATGCCTGAAATTCCCCTCTTTGCCTCGGACTCGCCGACTGATTTTAATAGTCCCTGATTATCTTATCCGGCGCACCATCGCGGGTTACGGTTTTAATTTCTCATTACCACACTCGAACGGCACGTCTATCTGTATTACCACTCGTGTAATTAAAAACTTGAGTGGCACAACTTTCCAGCACCCGCATGTTGCATTAAGTTTGAAAGAGGAAGAAAAAAAAAAAAAAAACCCGACGCTCGTCTGCTTCGAGTGCGTATTACAATCAAATCAAGGACATTTGAAATTACACTGATATAACAAACGAACTCGGCTGTCGAAATAAAGGCCGATCGTGTGGAGATGAAAGCTGGAGTTTTAAGCACTGAATTACTCGGCAGAATTAGATAATAATCATGAAAAACAGTCTCTCGCTCAGATTAAATGTCCTCTTAGTGAAGATATTGAAACTATTCATACCAACAGTTTTTATTCTCTTAACACCATTCAAACTCAAAGGGAATACTCAACTAAAAACACAAAGAGGCGGCACTATCTGCTGTGAAAAGCATCTTTTATCTGCGCAGGTCTAAACAATATCCCCTGTTTTCAGTCTCTCACACCCGGACCAAAAACCAAACAAACACATCGCTTTTCTAAACACCTACTGTAAGACCAATCAGACGCAACATTTCCGAGAATGAAATCTAAATATCAGTGAAAGTTCAGTTAATCGGGAAAGCTCAGGCGTGTTCACAGGTGTCACGTCCGAGAGAAGCGACGCCACGAGAGAGTCTCAGAGGCTGAAATCACTTAATTTGTCCCCACAACACATATTTAATAACATACAACACAAGAGCTGCTTGTCTGGAGCATGTCTAGCGCTAGGAGGAGGAGACACTCACCCGTGTTGCCCTGGTCCTCTGGCCCGTCCCGGTCTTTTTTCCTGGCGGGGCTGGTGGTGGAGTCTTTCACCGAGTTGTCCGTGTCTTTGCCCGAGTCGTCGGTCAACGTGTTGTCTGGGATGACCGTGTTTGGGTCTGAAACGGTAACACATGACACACGACGTCAACACACTGCATGGCTGTGTGAATAAATAATAGGATACATGATTGGATAAATGATTAAATAAAGAAACTGTGGAATTAGTTAGAGATGCATCTGTAATTAAATCAAATATCGCTGGGTTTTTTCTGCGCTCTTTAACTCTTACATAACGTCTATGAAGAATCGTACGTTTCATACAGTGGGGCACAAATTGACGCTCTCTCGATATTCAGGGGGACAATCAACCCCTCAAACCTGCGCCTCTGCTCAGATCTGTATGCACACAGTCCCTCTACACACCGGCCTTGGCTGCTACATCTTGTTCGTAACAAAGCGCAAACTGGTTAGGGTGCAACTCTGGGGCGCCGTTTACAGGTTTGAGAGAAATGATTAAAGACATTAGCAAATAAGTGCAATCAAGTCATGCATATCGGTCATTAATTTGGGTTTATTTTATGGTGTTGCATCTCAGGAGGATCTTAAATAAAGCCATTTTCACGGGGTTTCAAGTTGTTTGCCATAAAAATGTAAGGATATCTTGAATAATGTGCTGAGTGTGTATTTCCCCCTCCACTTAATTCCGAGCGTGACATTTAAGAGCACACACAACAGTCTCTAATTGAACCCCTTGCTGCCAAACTCACGTCAGAGCGATGAGGAATTGAGTCGTACCTCGGGATTTTCAATTCAAGGAACCACAGAAGCAATTTTTCCAAACACATAAAGGCCGTCTGCTAGAGGCAACATAACATATTGAATCCATGTGCTTCCATTTAGATGTTTTTCTTGTTTTGTTTGTTTGTGATGCATTTTCTTTATCCTGAAACAATTTCTTTTAAAACTGGGGTCCAGCAGCAATTCATTTGGAAACAACATGTTTAAAATGCAGTTATTCCCAAACCATAAAAAAGGCAAATATGTTTTTATTTTCATATATCATCCTCCAATAATGAAAGGGAATCGAAGGCTGCCGATAGTACATCATCAGCTGACAGAATAATAATAAAACAGAGAGGACCGGTACGCTGTAATTTCATCTGCAACTCTGAAGGGTTTTGTCTCCGGCGTGCGAAGAGCGAGACGGGCCTCCAGGACGTCTTCACCCCAGTGGGCCCATTAACGCACATCCGAAGAGAACGGTATACATTATTGGAGGCCGTATGATATCAAAGGGGGGAAAACAGACCCCCAACTTTGACAGAAATCAACTTAAAGAAACACGTTTCTGGAATGTTAAAATATACAAGCAGTTAAAGATTTTTCTCCGTCTCGTTTTATGATTAAAGCTCAGTCTTAGGTATGCTGTGATAATTATGTGTAATTACCAAAAAATATAATGTTTCTGTTCGAGAACTCGGTGCATTCCAGTGTGACATGACTCTCACAAACGGACCGTACAGCGGCCTGCGGTCTCCTAGCCAGACATTTAAAAATACACATTATTCATTCTACAAGCTGTGAATTATTATTATATTTTTGGTGTATTTTCAATATCATTTTTTTCTCCTCTCGTCTGACAGGGACTTTGTTTAGGCAGCACCATAAAAAGGCAGAGGACGTTCCCAAGGAACTTCAAACTACCAGGGTATATATGTGGTAAAAACAAACAGGCTCGGTGTTGAAACGCAGATAAGATGAAGATATTCGGTACCACCGAGTAAATAGTCAACGTTTGCTGTGTTGCCTGGCATAGAGGCTGACAGAGAGTCAAAGTCCCCAAATCACGGTTTCAAGTAAAAGAAATCCAGTACTTACATCTGTGCAATTGCATGCTTGTGTAATATATCCTGCAATATATTGTGTTTTGACTGCTGGTACCTCTACTAACTATATAACTAACCAAAACAGCTTTACGTTCGTCAAACTTTTTGCCAAAAGTGTCCCCCCCTCAGTGTATGAAAACCCACAGCTCCGCTCGGCTGGAACGCTTGTGAGAGTTTGATCAAAGTCTGCTGAATTAGCCGAGTTAGTTGTGTGGACTTTTAAAGGTTCAGGTTTTGCACCTTGCTTTGCTGTTTACTGGTTATGCATTAAACCGATTCAGTTACACTGTTTGTATTATCATCTCTCGCTCAGCTATTATGTCATGATGTAAGCAACAAGTAGGAAATTAAAGAAAAGTGATATCAACTACCCCTGTAAATCATTAAGCCTCAGAGGGCAATTTTGTGTTATCTTTTTTCTTCATATTTGTGTTATCGTTATATATGCATTCCTCTTTCCTAACTATGCCACCTGTTTAAGATTGAAAAGATACTGAAGTATGAGGAAGCAATCCTAGTATTGCTTTATGAATGGTAACGACAGTCAGGTAAATGAGCTGAAAGCGTGGTTCTCTCGTATCATGTTTACCCTTTTGATGCACAAGCCGGTGGCCTTGCTGTGCGTGTTTGGAGACGTGTACAGATCAGTTTGCATGTATAATGACAGCATGTTTAGTCAACAAACAGTTCAAGTCGTCTTCAGAAGTCTAATTCTGAGTTAAATCCGCCTTGGCAAAAAAAACCTAAATCTGAAGCTGTTTAAACAGCCCCTTGTTTGTCAGCGCCTTGCGTTTGTTCGCTCGCGCTGTTTAGGTTGGCATGCTGCAGTAATCAGCTTTTAACAGCCCCGACTTTAAATTACCTGTTTTTTTTTTTACTACCAGTTCCATCTGTTTAAATGCGGAGGACAATTTTCTTTGTGGGTTGTTTGCTAAACATGAAAAGTTGCTTTGATGGAACCAATATTAATCTACTCAGAAAGTTAATGAGGGACATTCTGCTGCACAATTGCAGCATTTTTCTGTATATATTTTTTTAATCAGAACGTTACACCCAAACCATGAGGAATGTTAAATAGAAAGGAAAAAAACAAAACGGACTTTCTCAGATGTGTGCAAGATTCATCGCAATTATCACGTGGAGAAAGTCCTTACTCCGAACACTGCATATTAAAACTTGAAAATGTGTGTTTGTTTTGCACAGAGTCAGTTTTTGCATCTGAACTAACCATGACAGGTATGAAAAACACGACTTTGCAACCATCCATGCGTAATATAGCATGCCATAAAAAAGCAATCACACTCTTAATTTCACTGTGAAGCACTGACAACCTGCAGAGACACCGGCAACAGTACGTCTTTGTAACAGATAATCAATACAAAACCAAAAAAAACAGCCGAGAACACCCAAAATAAACTCATATCTCTTGCGGGAGAAGAGGCTGAGATTTGGCACAATGTGTAAAGACTTGCTTTGGAGATTTTGAGCTAATCATCGTGTTCATTGTTTACTAATGTGTACACTGGGCAGACACTGGGGTAATTATTACCCTGGTGTGATATTAATATAAATCCACAGGGTTCCGGTTATCTGGAAACTCACGATGTTATCTGCTCTCTTCCTCGGAGGTCAGGCAAGGTGCGTTCCCCTCCCTCTCTCAGTATTTGTTTGCGTGTCCCTCCGCGGACGGACAGGGAGGTTAAACGAGGAGGAATTTCCGAGCGACCCTGACGGGCAGATTCCTCTTGCGCCATTCGGCCGAGCTCAATCTGTAGAAGGCGAAGGTCAGCCCGAGATGCTGGCAGGGATAAAGGACGGGGAGAGGACTTGCTGAGTGATGGCTTCTGTTGGGGGGTTTTCTTTTCTTTCCTTTTTTTTCCACCTCTCACATCTGGTGAACAATCACGGGAGAAGTCCAGAGCTGTGGTTTTCTGTTTTGTTTCGCTCTTCTTACAAGATTCACAGAACCACCGTCTCCAAACCACAGGGCTTTCCGTAATCAGGGACTGAAAGGGGCCAAGGAGCAGCGCTGGCACGTCTGTGGGAGCAACTCGCTTTGTCATGCGGAGGCTGTGTGTGTAGTGTAGCGTTATTGAGGCCGGGGCCCTGGGTCTGCAACAGCTGAAGCATCCAGAACAATTAAACACGCGCCTCGCTGTGTTATAAATAATTCCTGGAGTTTGGGAATTGATGACCAGCTTCAGAAAGAACAAAAGGACTCTCTCACAGAAGTTAACAAGTAAAAATGACCTGAAATGTCTTTGAGATGCTCAAAAATACATGTATAATAAATGTAATGTAAAATAAATAAGATTTCCTTTCCCCTTAGAGGTTACAAATAGAGTAGAAGGTAATGCAGGTCTGAAATGCACATTTTATGAGCTGTGATGTCAGTTGCTGGGCTGCTTTCCATCTCCTCGACTGACTCCACGGCCAGGGGCGGCTCGGCTCATCAACGCCGGCTCACGAAGCCGAAGCGCTCCTCTTGCAGGCGTGTCATGACTGTCCGAGCCTTCACTAGCGCTCAGTGTTTATACTCTGGATCTATTCAACCCGTGCTTCCTGACACATAATCACATGTAAACTACGTCAGACATTGTTATCAATTGAAATATTCTCCTTCGGTTTGTGTTTGAATTCCATTTATACAGGTATTCATCAGTTTATCAAACTCTATTAACCGGAGACATGACAAGATGCGTCACAGACGTACTAATCAGCAGACATTGTGCTTATTAACAAACCGTCTTCTGGGACAGATCTTCTGAATCCCACTCCTGCGCAGTAATTTACAGCTACAGACGCCCCTGATCACCAGAGAAGCCGCGTGTTTGTATTCCACCGGCGGCAGCAACAATAGCGATCGTTAGAGAACTGCAGGGACCAGTTCCTGCCACTGATTACAGTTCGGCGGCCGTCTGAGCGAAGCCGCTTGGCTGCCTCGATGAAACCGAGAGTCTAATTGCGATGTAACGCGGGCCGAGGCTTACCTTGTCCGACCTTCATGATGATCTTCATTGAGCGGGTGCTACAGACGCCACCCTCCCTGTTCTCCAGCCCCTCCTGGGTCCCGTTGGATGTGGCTACAAGGAAACAGATCCACACGTCAGAGACAGACCAAACAATCAGCCATCGATCAATACGGGGAGTCAGAGCAGACATCGTCCACACGAGGAACGGTACAGAGGCTGAAACCCGGCCGTGGCGAGGGCCCGTGTGAGCCTGCGCCCGGCCCTGTCTCAGGCCTGTAAGGAGATGTCTGCTAAACCCGCTGCTTCCTGTGCAGGTGGCTTCTGCGATTCACTGTCAGCCTGTCTGGAGTTGACACAGTGCAGCAGAGCAGGAGGTTTTTAATCTTGCTCTCAATGTAAGTGTGTGTGTTTATATATATATATTTATCGTCCATATGTATATAAATGTGATGGATGATAAAAAGCACACAAGGGCCTCTCGTCTCACAAAGAAACTGCTCCTGATTGTAATCGCATCCCATGGGAATGTGGCAACTCTAGAGCGCTGTTGAAATCGGGCGACATATCCACGCTGCACAGCTCCCTTTTTCTGTTTGCTAATCACTTTGCTTTTTTCCCTTCTTTCTTTCTCCACTCAAAGCTTAAACTGGGGTTTTGTTCTTCTCCCTTTCTTGCTCGAGGAATTTGCCGAGAGTTTGGCAAGGCGAGTTCTGCCAGCGACAATTATAGCGAGCTGCAAAAGCAGAGAGCTTAACTTTCCCTTTCTGAACGCCCTGTAATTAGTGACTGGGTGGCACAGTAGGCTAAAACCCTTATCTAGGGGGGCTTGTCTTCAAATCAGCCTCTATTGAGGGCGAAGAAGGCCCTGCTACTTTTCTGTCAGCCCTGCCTCGTGAAAGCTCGAGTCGCAGACAATGTGGCACAACCGGCATCTATTCTGAGCCGGAGAAACGACCCAGATTGAATGAGTCTCAGGGTCTAAATAATGCGCCGGCTCCAGACACCAGGGGCGGGTCCGCGCCGGCCAGAGCTGCAGTCCTTTCGCCCGATTCCTTTCAGATTGTCTCCATGGGTTTGTTCACCTCCAACCCCTCCGTTTTCCCAGCCCCGGCTCCCTCTCCACTCTCGAAGAGCGTCTGCCTTATTAACTTGTCCAGATTCCACCCCCATTAAGATGTCGTGACTGAGGACTCATTTAGGAAAGTGGTCACCTAATTAGATCCTACTCCACGAGAATCAAAGCCCTCTCTTTGCAGCCCGAGCACAATGGCGGGGAACCATGAGAACAGCACTTCTGTGGGGACGGGGGAGAGGAATTTCTACTTCCACAGCTCCTCGTTAACCTCGCGTCTCTGTCCCCTCTTCGCAACCAACTCCCAGCATTCCTCACTCTGGGGCCGCTTTAACGAACCCTTCAAAAGGGATTTAACACAACCCGGGCTTTGAGGATCAAGCTCATTTCATACACATTCTCTCCAGCACTGGCTCATCGAGATGCGTCATCTTCCAGACTTTGAAGGGAGTTTTTGTTTTGTTATAAATGTAGTTCTTCTCTAAAGATGTCTTACTATTCTGTAGAGGCAATATTGATAATAAAATTGTAGATTTATCAATTTTATTTTAAAACAAGTTCTTGATATATGGTATTTATTGAAATAATATGACTTCCTAATATGAATTGAATATAGAAATACGGGAGAGAAACAAAAATAGCAGACAACAGGAAATAAAGAAATTAGACTAAAACAAACTCTTAATTTAGTTACTCGTTTGATGGCTTTTATTCCCACGTGTTTGGTGAAGAAGGGTGAACTATCTTGTTTTCTTTCCTGTTAATAACTGATTATGTAACTATGTTTCACCAGGAGATAAGTCAGCAATTGTTTAGTGTGGAACAAGCGGAGATATCAGATTGAGAATCGCGATTGCACTCTGTTGCACATAAATGTACGACCCATGTGGGCTTTTCTGTGTGTCCGTTTGCGCTGTTGTCCTTAGCGGGCCTCAGCCACCGTCTAATCACGACGAACACAGCATGGGTTTGCATCTCGACTCCACTCTCAGTCGATTAATGAAGGCAAGTTTGTCCTCGGATTCAAAAATGGCCAAAAAGCAGACTGTGTGTCTGCCACATGGACGATGATCCTAAATACTCCTCCAGTGTGGTTTCTATTCAAATATGCTATTTTGGATGTGGCTCAAACTGCGGATTGCAGCTAACTACCATATTGTGGGAGATATCTACAACATTTTGGAAACGGGAAGCTCTTGCAACACACTCTTCCTCCCCTCACAACAGAGAGTGAATCACTCGGGAATCACAGTGATAAGGAATGTCCTCTAAAGACAGTGGGATCTGCATTTAAATGTTAAAACGTACACATTTCACTGCATCCCAGACGATTCTGAAAAGAGAAATCGGGTTAAAAAAGACCACAGAAGTCGAGCAAGTCTGTAGGCTCCTCAACCAAAGAGCCTCTCGTGCCCAGAGCCCCGGTGAAGTGAATCTGAGGGCTGACGCACACGGGCTTCATGCTTTATTAATGTGAGGAGCCTGACTAACTCAAAAGGCATAATTAAAAGCAAACGACTGCTGATGAAGGCAACGAACTTCGGAGAGAAGATCACCTGGATGACCCAATTCTCAGAGACAGGGGAGCGAATATAGCGGAGTGGTCCATGTCTGTGTCAGGACACGCTCTTCTCCCCTCGCACTCTTTCCGAGGGGCAGTTTCCTTTCGTGTGAATTTAATTCTCTACCTGCGCCGGCCGAGGGCGGAGGTGAACAAATGTTCGGTGGAAGTAAAAGTGACAGGTTAACCTTCACTCGTTTGATGGAGCGAGAGGGAAAAAAACCAAAGGGAGAACGCATGAGTCGGTTCTGTTTGCCATCACCTTCGAGGTATCAGGTACCACACAGACACACACCCTCAAAGGCACCAACTCAGAATTGACAATGCCACACCACGACCACAACCTTTACACAAGCGTTTTCCAGTCCGGTGCTGGGGAACGCACACGGCCAGAGGGATGAATGGGAAGCATCGGACTATGATTTCTTCATGATGATTTTATGACCAAAAAAAAAAAAAAAGAAACAAACAAACAAACCAAAACCAATCAATAGGAAGAGCAATTACCGGCGGTACAAATCATGTTTCAGTTTGCCGAATGGATCCTTAACGGTCTATTAGCAGGCGGGGGGGTGCTGAGTGGGAGTAGGGTTACTGCCCGGATGATGTCACCGCTATTAAGATGCATCGGTCTGGGAAGGGTGCCAGGCGGTGCCGAGCTGCCACGCAGAGAGAGTGGCACGGTCATGGAGAGCAGCGGGACCATTCAAGACGACTCTATTGACGAATCGGGCTTCTGTACACACTGAGACTCGGAGCCTCGTCTTTTCTCTCCCTCGCTCTCTTCACTTCCATTAGACATCTTTAGGCTAGAGACGTCAACGGAAAACTCCATATATGTATATGTAACAAGAAAAAAGCAAAGACGAATGAAATCACAGCACTCTGCAATACTGAGGTTTTATTTCTTTATTTTTGAAAGTAATAAAATGTTGCTATTGGGGGAACAAAATAAATAAGACCATGAGAGATTGGGCTCTACATTATAAATGGAGAATTTCCCCTCACCCCAAATGTGCTTGAAAAGAAAATCCGTCTCTACCCTCTACCTTCATTTCCAAAACCCTAAACCGTGTATTTCAGCAGAGTGATAACATGGCTGTCGGGGTAAAGAAAGCTCAGCAGCTCCGACATTCCTCAGCAGCTTCACAAAGGCCAGCTTTAAAACGGCAACTGCCTCCGACAACCGGATATGAAACGCGGCGCGGGGAAAAGGGCAGCAGCGCCCCGTCTCTCCTCGCCTGCCATCACCGGCCGCGCATGCGATATAAAGGAGATCCTGTTGCAAGGAAAACAACGGGCGAGGCTCCCCCGATCGGCGCTTGCTGCCCGCCGTGGCACGACACACACTGGGCCCTTTTGTTCACCTTGTTCTCTCTGCCTGGAAAAAAGGCAGCTCGGGCATACCTGACCGGCACAGCGAAGCCCGGGAGCTGGGGCTTGAGAGATGCCCCGTTACATGAATGGCACTAACGGGGCCGAGAGAAAGATAAACACGACGGTGGCGGAGTCTGTGCCATTTGTGTAACAGATATGAAAAGACACACACTACAGCGTCGCTCCAGGGACCTTGCATTGTGGCGTGTGTGGAATGAATAACTGCTTTGAAGGATAATCTTTTAAGAGTGTAACATGCCTTAAAAGTGCAGTAAAACTTCATTCATCAGCTCTAATCCTGGGAAGGCTTTTGCTAGTAACGGGAAAGTTAAACAGAGAGGGAAAGGCCCGGCTCTAAACAATCGCTTTAACTATTCACTTGATCTTGTGTTTCAACAAATAACCCACACACACAGTAAATAAGAAAAGCACACACTCAGGTAGTATTAAATCATTCATCGTTAGTGTCGTGCATTAATGCGTGCATCTTAAACTTGTGTGTGTTGCTTTGGTGCAAGTTTATATTTCCTGAAGAATTGTTTAAAGGGCTAAAATACCTTAACCATCTGCTTTTGGTTGGAATGTGAATCGTCCCCTTTAACCTCATCCAGAGCAACGTGCCTCGGGGTGCCGCGCTCTGGGGGGGGTGTGTGTGAAAGATTAGGGCTGCATTATTAGGTGTCAAACTTGAAAACCACCAGGCTGTGCGCAGTCTCTGCACATTGTGGCTCCCAGACATTTAAAGCATTAACCCTTTAGATGTTCGACTAATTACAGTGTCCAGTACAGGCAGTGGACACAGATATGTCCGGTTGCGTTTCTGAAACGAGTTGAAAAGCAGTCGCCTCCAACAGGAATGCCTATAGCTCTCCACAATGGGTCACCAGAACCCAGGACATGTCAGATGTTTGTGCGTCGTCCCCGGTGTGCTGCCAAAGGGTCCGGTGAGGAAGCCGGCCGCACTCGTTAAAGTTCAGACACTCACTTAACAGCTTGTTAAGCCTCCACTACTGAAGAGTCGGCAGCCAGAGCTGTGCCAAGCACAACAAAGACAAAAGCACTTTTAAACGAGTCCTCTGCGCCGATGCAAACCTCTGGATCATAAAAGCATGCTGAGGTAGAGCAAGGCCCTCATTTATTGTCCAAAAAACAAATCATTAAGTTTTAAAAGTTTGGGGATGTGAACATCAATTAACAAACATCTCCCTCGAGGAACAAAAGCCTCTCTGTGTTTCTCAGGAACGGACACCTGAAGCTGACACTTGGGAGAAGAAAAGCACAAGGTTCTCTGCGAGTAATTAATTCCTCTTGAACAGACGCGAGCCGCAGATTTAATTGTGAGACTCCGAGGGATTTTTGCGCGATGTTTTAAAAACAAATAAGCCGCCGTTCTCTGTTTCCCTCTTAGCACCTTTAATTAAGTCAAACGTGTTGCCTCCTGACGGCTGTGTGCTTTCCAAGCCGACATGCCCAAACAGACGCCGAGCATCTTGAAAACCCCGGGATCTGTGCGCTGCGGCTCAAGTATTTGGGGCTTTCACTCAAAACCAAAGAAACTGCATCTAAATGTGGGCAAATACCGAGTCAGACCACTAATTCACTCCCAGAAACACCCTCACCAGTGATTCACAAGCAGGGATCATTTGTCTTTTGGCCACTGGAAATAATCTGAACACGCACCGTTGATTGATATTATTTCCGCTGGGTTCTCCTAATTCAGACACCTAAATGGAAATAAAACCCTTTCATAGATCTGGTTGCATTAATCACAGCTGCTGCCGTTCAGTCAGTTTTTGTCAGTTTACACAAGGCGCTCCGAGAGGAACCCTCCTTGAATATGTTATGAATTATAGATTTCCGAATGTGTGTGCCGGGTTCAGCGCAAGACGCTGCACTTTCATCTCTGGAAGGCAGGGACTGACAAGGCAAACCAACATCTCTCCACAGATTATTCCCCCGCCATCTCCTGCAGTGACAAATTCATTTTGGAAGGGGACGCCTGCTCTCCAAATTAAATGTTAGCCTGTCCTTGCCGAGAATGGGGGCGGCTTGCTTTAATTATTTGCACGACAAAGCTCGGATGTCACTTACCCACTTGAAATAGCGGAGTCTATCCCTGCACGTTATAATTGCTTTCTCAGTTCTGATCAGGAGACGAAGAAAACAAAGGCAGAATCAGAAACCAAATATACTCCGCTAGCTCTGGTGTGCTTTGAATAAATACACCGTGTAGACAGACTGTATTAATAGGTGCAAAACAGACAAGATCATATTGGTTTTCACAGCTTTGCTGATTATGTTGTTTTTTTCTCTCTCTCACAGAGCAAGTCCCATACCCATTGATCCAGACTGGGAAAGTCAATATCACACTTTTAAAGTTTATTATCTTACTAACAACCCGATAAAACAAATGTGAATTATTGGACAGATGCAGAAAAGTACCTCTGGGTAATATGTGCCTTTTGTACGATAAAGAAAAAAATAATCTGTAAAAGATCACAAAAGGAAAAATAGAGGCCTATACTGTATGCAAATATCCTGCCTACGAGTTGATGTTTCTACTGGATACTGTTATCACAGAAAGACAATAACTTACCAAAATGATTTTTAAATATTAATCACCAGTTTACTAAATTTATACACAGTAAACAGATTATTTTTAATCCTGCAAATCTTATTACGAGATGCATTTGAAGACTTTCTAGATACAAAATTGTTCAAAAGTTGTCATTTTGTGAGAGGAGGGAATATATTCATAGTATTTGTATCCACGTTCCACTGAAATGAAGATGACAGTGTTGTGTAATAACCTGGTGTATGAAAATGACAGCATTTGAATTTGTGACTCAATATTGAAAGTATATTAAAATCGTAGATAGCTGTGAGTTCCTTGACCTCAGATTTGCACAACAATCGTCCACCACCATCGACACTGGAGACAATAAGAGCATAATGCATTCAATGGAGCTGCTCCAAAGCAGAGATGCTTCCATTTTTCTCCTGCATTCACAACTCTGAAATGACAGAGAACACTTTCAAGCGTTACAGAAAGAAAAGACAATGTGTCTCGTGTCTTCGTGCACATCCTCCCGGCATCACAGTGTCAAAGCTACTCCAGTCGCAGTGCTTCGAATATAAACACTGGCACTCGTCTTAGTGGCAACAAGCCCCCTGTGTGACCCGTGCAGATAAACACACAGACTGATGTCAAGGCGGGCCACAAAACAAACACCTTGGAACAAACACGGCAACGCACCTCCCAGGACACAACACAGAGAGAGACGAGCCTGAACTCACAGGATGGGAGTTCTCCCCCTTGGCAAAACTTTTGGACAAGCCTCGACAAAAAGAGTCTGTCAGAGACGTTTCTGGAGACAGAACGCAAAATGAAAACCAGGTGAAATACATCTGTTGCCGCTTTGCATGGATGCACAGACAGTCGCACAATAGCAGAGCAAGTCATTCCGCTTTGGTTTCCTCTAAATGCAGTCAAATGAGATCATGAATATTCAGGGTCAATTTTCAAGATCATTTATTGTGATGATTCATGGATTTAAAACACAAACTATATGCGGCTGCTGCCACAGTTTGCACCCAGTTAGAGTTTAAAAAGAAAAAAAAAAGAAAAAAACATGTCACAAGGCATCTGCTGGAGCATTTGTCTCAGCCCTCCTTCAGCACATCTGTGAGGTCCGAACAGATCTCCGTGCTGCCCAATCGGTCCCTCGGGTGATGTTTAGTCAGCACCTCAAGGTGGCAACATCCCTCTTAAATCACAGCTTGAACTACAACTGTAAACCGTGCTTCTCAACCCTGATGATAATGAAACGCTGCCTCTTTGCAAAGTTACATAACCAGGCTGTTAAATCTGAGAGCCGTCACTTACTATTTATTAACACACCGCTGCGGTTCCCACAATGCACCTCTGCCCTCACATATTGAAGCAGCCAGTGCCTCACAGCTTGCAGTAACGACAGACAGGCAGAGCAACAGCACGAGTGCCTGAAGCTGTAAGTGGGCGGAGAGGAGCGCGGAGCCCCACGAGGCTCTGGCCTGGGGACGGGAGTGCGTTACAGGCCTGGGAATGCTGCAGAACTAAATTAAAATCTGAGTCACTGAATTCCACTGGTTTAAGACATTTGTCTAGACAGGACTCACTCTGGCTGCGGGGAATATCTGTAACCTGCACAATGTGCCGGGAAGCTGAACACGTTTAAAAGTCACCCCAATTG
Source organism: Amia ocellicauda (assembly GCF_036373705.1). NCBI lineage: Eukaryota > Metazoa > Chordata > Actinopteri > Amiiformes > Amiidae > Amia > Amia ocellicauda. The sequence goes on from NC_089859.1 coordinate 3,318,974, forward strand.
AACCCCAATTATGACATAAAAACAATAACTATTTGTTGTTACATTTTAAAATGTCCAAACCCACAATCCATAGCTTTGAGGCTTAATTAAAATATAGACCATAAATGCTGATGAAGAATAATAATTACTGTCCAGAAGGAGGACGCACAACCTTACACTGCACAACAGAGGCTCCACACACGCACACACACACACACGCACAATGAGAGATGATACACAACTGTGACAGAACCAGGGGAATGTGTTTCTGGGAGCTGGCTAACTGAGGCAAGGCTGGCCTGTGCGTTTGTGTTTTCGGGGAGGAGCGAGGGATTTTCCACTGCTCCATCAGATCACAAACAGTTGTCCAGCCTGCTGCCAAATCAAGCGGAGGGGTCGGCGCGGGGATTGCACCACTGCCGAGAGATTAAAGCTGACTTCACTTCCGGCAATGATATTAAGGGCGACCTTTAAATTCGGAGAGCCAGCTGCACCATGGGAGCTGGGAGCCACGGAGCAGTGGGGGGGCACATTAAGGTCCAATCATGTCCCCGGCCGCGGAGATGGATGCCTTTGTTGCCGCGTGTTTGTAGACCTGTCGGGGAAGCGGCGCCTCTCGCGTCGGAAAGGAATTCACCTGCCTGAGTTGATGCAGATGGGAAGCAACTGTGCTTTATTTTCCATTGGAAAGCTGACAGCAAACGGGTCGTCCACGGCTTCACAAATGTTCACACTGCTGGGGGGCGACTGGAAATGTGCGCTTTGTCAAATGCATCACCGAGGCGTTTTATTATTGAGCTGTGAACTCGTTTTCGCACAGAAGAAGGCAGAAGTTGAGCTCGATTTTAATCACTGCGAGCCGCCAGTCTGTTTTCTCGGCGGCTCTGGAGACCCGGCGAAGGTAAATAAGCTCGCCGGCATCCTCTGCCGCTCTCCGAGAATGAATGATGAGGGATGTCTTCTGGACCCGGACAATTTGTCTGTCTCAGAACTGAGCAGAACAAGCACCGAGTGTTTCAGACATGCAGTGAAAGATGTATGCTTTCTGTAAAACCTGTAGCCTTCACTGCTGTCCACCCCTATTTCATCACTGCGGATACAGGCTTCAGAAGTGAATAATGAGTGAAAATAAATATAGGGACATATGAGTAATAAGCCACACTGCGCTTTGACATGCTCTCTAACGCACAGACAGACGACCTCTTCAATAAAATAAAACACACTTAAAAATGGTCAACAATGTGTGCGATTGTTTCTGCAGATCATTACTGGCAGCCGATGTATGGACATTGTCTTTGGTGCTTCAGAGGTTAAACTGAGCCTTTTGGCTGCTATTCACATAAAACTGCTTCAACAGATCAGGGAAGGAAAGCGTGATCTAGAATAGAAACAGCGGATTGACTTTGGCCGACTCTCGCCTCCTGTTCAACCGACACCGAGGCCGGAGCGACAGCAGAGACGCAGCCCTTTCCAGCCGGGCCTCTGCTGGGAACCAAGTGCGGACTGGGAGTATTTAATTTCTTTTTGGGGAAGCATTGCAGAGAATATACAAGCGAGTGTGAGGGGCTGCAGGGAATTCACTGGCCAACTGGATTCTGGGAACAAATATTTGTTATCCAGACTCGTCCTATTCGTAATGATTTCCTCCTCAAGGTCAACGGTTTCGGTTCAAGGAACAGAACCAGGAGCGTTTGAGGAGTCGCTGGTTTACAAGAGTCGAGTTTGGGTGCGGAAACAACTAACAATATGTTTGCAGAAACGGCACTTTCTGACATTACAAAATTGCATGCCCCCCCAATACACACACACATAATTAGAAATGATTTTTGGACACTGTGACTTTAAAACTGTCAATATCATATTGCATCTCACTATATTGATCGTGTTGCGATCCTGTTTTGTTTTGTTTTTGCTTAATCAGATAAATTAGGAGAAAGATGAGCTCTGCTAATTGAAGGTTGTGATATTTGAAAAGGCAGTAGCTTTAACTTCTCAAAGTTCACTATTAGGCGACGATCACGAGGAAAACAAAGCATACAAATGCCACGACTTCACCCTCTAACGATACATCTGCCAATTACTGACAGCAGAACCGTGCCACTTCAGATCGTAAGGCCAAATAAATCGATCAATGAGTCTCTCTTACCCGTTAGTTAACTGTTCATCTGTTATTACTACTATTTTGAGAACGGTTCCATCGCAGACTACGACATGAATACAGTGAAATCAATGTTAATAAGGCGAGATTACTACATATACAGTGTGTCCAGTAAACACGCATAGTTTACAAATGACATTTAGCCTCAGCTTTGGCAAAACGCACACAAATTTTGTTTTGCAAGTAAAGGGATATAATTAACTCAAGCCTCCATATGTTATCAACTGCTAACAGACACTGGCCTTCAATTGGCTTCAATAGGACTGCTTGATTAAGAGAAAAATAAGAAGCGCACACTTCATTCCTGCAGCCGGACAACATGAAACAGAGACACACAGACGCACAGCCAGACGAAGATATTAAACACATTGTAAGTGTCTCCCGCAACACAGTACCTTGGAAGGGGGGGGTGCTGTTATGTTAACAGCCAGAAGAATTAACCTGGATTATCTGTGCATCTTTTAAAATAAAATAAAGATGTACAAGATTAGCTACAATAAAACATGAGCTGCACTGACTCAGTAATCCATCTTTAATCAGCAGTGGAGTCTAATCAGTCTCACACTTACATTTTCAGGCATCCATTTCAAATGTTTAAAATAATCCTGTGGACCCCAGGGACCCACTGGTGTCTCAGTCCCTTAGTAATCACAACCACTTTACTTGTTATTTAAAGCAGTGTGTGTGGGGGTGGACTATACAACAACAACACAACCTTGTTCATCTCAAAGTGTGGTTCGCAGGGAGAGCGAACACTTCCTGTTACACTTCCTGGTCCGATTCTCTCAGAGCCCATTAATGGATATCGCATGATGTCACTGGCACAGTTTATACGGGGTGTCTGTATCTATCTGTTATCAGACCCAATTGCCTATAAAATGCATACATCTAATGGCATAAACCCTGTTTGTTTACAGCCCTGGCAGTGATTTATACCCAGGCGACAGCATGGCTGTGAACTAGAAGCCATTTTCAGAAGCCGTCATAAACATCAAGCGCTTACTGGAGTCGTACTGAGGTTTAAAGAAAGAGTCGGGAGCTGAAGGTTAGCTCACAAAGGATGAGAAATAAGTGAAAGACCAGGCACATTTCACCGGCACGTTCAAGTGGAGCAATAACCCCCAAACAGCACAGCACGCCGACTGGAATCAATTTGAGAGGTGGATGCTGAATTATCAAACATTCGAAATGTGTCAAACGGAAACGCCGAGCTGTAATAGTCTGAAGACAACTTTGTAAAGTGTGAGAACAGCTGTGTGGTTTGTTTTAGTATTCTCAGTATTTCTCTCTCAATCTGTTACTACAGTCAACAATAGATTAAATGATAATCTCGTTACTCTCGATTGTAACATTTGCGTCGAGAAAACTCTGTGGCTGGTGAACTACAAGGGCAGCAGGACGCACTGATCTCACCGACGTTTCCTTCAGCTTCGCCGCTATCTTAAGATCTCCAACTCGGTGCGGATGACTTCAGATCTGCCATTTAAAGTGGAGATAAAGCGCCTTTGATGGCGAACGTGGGGAAATGTCATGGCGAGCCTTGATCCCGACAGGAGGCTCCCCGAACGGACGGACTTCGCTAATTTCCGAAGACAAATCGCCGGCTCCCAGAAGCGGCCCCCGAGTCTGCCTCTATATTTTATTTATGTAAAAGTGATGGATGCTTAACTCTGAGGAATGGGGCTTTAACTCGCCTTGTGTTCGAATGACACCGGCAATTTATTCTTTATTTTTTCTCCCAGATTGACAGCCGTGGGACCAAACAGGCAGCAGGAAGGCCAATAGATGCCAATAAAATTTATGGAGGGCTCAAACTACTGAATAAGATTTCGGTGAGGCGGGGAGCGCGAGGCGGCCTCACCGGGTCGGGGCTCGTTATTGGGAGGAATTGAATTGCTTCTGTAAGTTACTGTGGGCAAAACAGTCTGAAAGTGTATTTGGGAGAGGGGAAAGATCAGCCCAGAGACAAGTTAACGTTTGTAACAGTGCGTCTAAATGATTTCATAGGACAGGCCTCCACACTTTGCTCATGCCTCGACAACAATACCAGGAGAATAAGACATGTTTTTATAATGAGTTTTTAACATCGTCTTTGTCCCGTTAAGTGGAGAAAACGTTACAAATTGACCTACTATCCAACATACCTGTTTTACTAGAGGACAACTGTTCTGAATGTAAAACAAAATATAAAAGTAAAACTTCTTTTCATGCGACACCTAAAAGCTCTTTCCACAATCTGCTGTTTTTATAATCCGGCAGAAAACAGAACTTATTTATTTTGAAGAACAAAGCGTCCTTTTATCTGTGCGAGGGAATTAAATCGCTCACACTGCCATTGAGAGGCTGAACCGGTGAATGCCACCCCCCATCACCCTCTCTACTCCAAAGCATCGTGAAGTGCCACTCTACATAAAGTGTGTAACTGCTTGGCAGTCGTTTAAACCGGTCCCCGGCGCTCGGCGCGGGAGATAACCTGAAAGGCCGGCTTTGTCGTGAATGTGGAGCAGGAGAAACCGCGTAACGAAGCCTGCCCCGATAATTATCTCGCTCTGATTTCCATCCCCGCGATCCAAGGTTGTCCGAGTCAACATATTTAATGGGCTTTCTTTGCAGATGTGCTTTGCGGCTCTGCGGGGAAATGACATCATGCTCCATGGTCCAGCTACTCCGCCGACCTCCCTTCAACACCGAAACATCACAGCTCTGGCGGTTTATGGCTCACTGCAGGCCACGGCTACCCCCAACTCTATTGAAAACCCATCAGGGCATGGATTTTTTTTCCCTATTACCACCTTCGCAACCTGAAAGCGACTTTCCACCATTAGCTTAGCAAACTCCCAGGAGTCATAAACCAGTGAGCTCGTCGGGAGACGTTTCTCGTCTTCCTAAAACACTACTGCTGTATACGGATAAGCTTTCATTCTTGAATCATGTTTGCTTTCTAAACCCTGGGCGTGTCATTTAAAAGTCCCGTTTGAGATTAAATGGATTTCCAACATTTCCACCCCAAGCCACCCTCGTCCTGGTGCTCTCGCTCCAGGCCCGCCTGCCCGCCCGTCCGTCCGTCTCTGCCACACACAGCTGAACTGCCGTTTGGTAGGGATGCTCCTCTGGGAACGGCGAGGGCTTGAAGGACTGGAGGCGGCTGGCTGTAATTGGCGCTCGATTAGATGCGTTTGTATCGGCGCTGTGGTGGGAGACGGGATCAAAGAGCAGCTCATTACGTGGCATCAAGAAAATTATCACTCGATCCAAAACATGCTTCACAGGACCTGCCACTGCCGTTCCCCCGAGGAGAGACACCACCTCTGTGGGTTTCGGAGGCACGGCGACTCCTCTCAGAGCCTAATTGTGCTTGTCTGTTATAACTAATACAAGTTAAAAAGGAGCAATATCCGACTAACTGCTGCTGCCCACTCAGTGCCTGCTCTGCCAAGTCACATTAAGGGCTTAATTCCTCTGAATATGCCTAATGCCTCAGAGGTACAGCTCTCTCCAGGTACACCACAAACCAGCTGTACCTGGGGGGGATTTGCACTCTCCAAAATAATATACATCTGTATTGATCAAAAGGAGTGTTCAATAATTGAAGCAGTATGTTGTTTTTTTGGATCGTTTACCTCACAAATGTGGTTCTTTTAGCCAGAATGAGGGAGATGGGGGGGAAAAATAAATGAAACTCACTCCTTTCTCCCCAAGTGTGCGAGAACTACAAGTCATCTAACCCCCCCACCCCCACAGTGGAGACTGACAGAGCAGGACACAATGCCACGGAGCATTCAGCTGCCCCACTGCCATGCCCATCTCACTAGCAGCTCAAAGGCTGATAAGCCTCCTTTCAGAGGCCCCTTCAGCCCTGTTTACATGATCGAGGGAGTGAAGTGGCCGACAGTTGCTGTCTGGGGAGCTCCGGCACGACAACATAGACAACGCACAACGGCGCACAGCCCAGACCTGCGGCGCACAGGGAGCGCATCCCGGGGAATCTCCAAGAGCAACAAGCAAGACTGAGGATCTGTTTTGAAGAGTCTTCATAACACACCTCAGACACGACTGACACTCACTCTCACTCTCTCTCTCTCTCTCACTCTCTCTCTCACTCTCAGTGCGACGGAAGATTAAAACAAAGCATCCGCAGCACAATTAAAATAAACACACAAACAATAAATAAATAAAAGACATTCAAAGGCTGGCCGATCTTTTCAAGAGAGGCTTTTGTGGATAAGCAGACCTGTCTCCACACCCCTTGTCCATTTGTTCACACAACTTCAGAGGGGCTTCCCAGAGTGATCTTATCTGTCAGGGACGGGGGAGAATTAATCTACGCTCTAATAGATGATGACAGCAGGTCTGGCTGCATTGTGGCCGTGTATTCACTCCTGCCGTTCGCCCGCTGGGTTTCTCTCAATCCGAACGGGTCAGATTTAAGTCCCCTTCTCTCTGCTCTGGATTTAAGGCGACCAAAGAGGGTGGCCAAGTCTGAACGTCTCCTCATCCAGTCTTTTATCTCCCTAAGAGCTCGATTACAGGCGTGACATGCTGCTAAGTGATTTTTGCTGACTGGACCTTTGCTGAGACCCGTGAGCTTTTAAAAGGGGCCAGTTAGACACAGATAAAAGGATTGGAGTGGACAATGAGCGAAATAACCGCTTAAGCTGATTTTATTTTTTAACTTTCTTGGACAAAGACAAAAAAATAAACTCCTGGCATTTACCATCAACTGCATTCATGTTTGCAATTAGATTAAAAATCAAAAGCATATGCCATACCCATATTGTTGGCACAAATAAAGCCTAAAAAAAACAATATGGTTTCCTGGAATGAATATGCTTCCTATAACCAAAACAGCCGTTCTGGGAATGTCTGTGGAGTTAATAACTTCTCCATCAGATCAGAGGAATGAATCAGGACATTTTCGGGCATTCTTCAAACCTGTGGCAACAGGCGCCGCTGGTGGTGTCACTCCTCTCACCACACACTGTGCGTGGCTGACGGAGCGTCTTGCTGCCGCTGGTGCCCAGCAGTTCCCGCTCCCGTCCTGTGGCACCGAATCACATCTCGTTCCTGCTCCATTCGCTCGCTCCCCCATCCGCACGCCCCTTCACTTCACTACAGTGCCATTGCGGCGACTCCGGGGCGACCAGCGCAGCTCGATCTAATTGGCAACACGTGGTGCGGTGCCAGTCTGCCGTCTGGGATGAAAACTAATACAGTGCAACAAAACATGTGGGACGTCTGGCACCGGACAGGGCACCAGCCATCGCCAGCATCCAGCAAATGATGATGCGAAAACAGGTCGGATTACAATTAAACACTCAGGGCCCGTGTCTGTGTCTGCAGCGCAACAGAGCTCAGGCACCGATAACTCCAGATAAACAGGCACGATTATAGCAATACAATCAGGGGCGTGTTTAGTAAAAAGACCCATTTCTATCACAAAACGGAATTAGAAACCTCATCCATGAGTACAAAATAGCTACAGATCAGCTATATGGGAACCTGACTTTAAACCGGTATGTGATTGAATTAGATATTGAAGTTCTCATCATAAATCACTAGTACTGTAGTTTGCAATTGTACAGATTTACCATTTGTTGTTTTGACACGTTTCAACAGCATTTAGTTTAGGCCTGTGACATCATGCGGGTCCTTTACTGGTCCTGCAGGTATCAATGGCCCTATTCTTTTGTCTTGTTTTCCAAAACACAGAGGTGCGAGCACTTCCCTCATTTCTGTTTCAATAAAAGTCAGTCAATGTGATTAAAACGTGACAAAGGTGTTAATTCAATTACAATTCTGAGATTTGCAGACAACTCCTTTGCCTAGAGGAATGAGTGTCTAGACATCTTCGTACAGTGTCTAAAATAATGCACTTTTAATTTATCCATGGTTCACACGTCTTGTTTATGGGAATGTGAGAAAAATGTAAATGCTTCTGTGCAAGTTTTAGCACCTGGTTTGAAAAAGCAGAGGTCAGACTGAGCACAGACAATCTTTCAAAACCTTTATGCTTCTCTGGCCCAGTCCTCCGCACACAGAGACAGATGTAAATGGTCTCAGACACTACTCAGAGTGTGTATTCACCATTACCCAACTTTCCTACGATTGAAAGATTCTCAAGTAACTCACTGCATGGTGCTGAAATGGTCCATTTAGACACAACTGTACAAACCTCGGTCTCACAGCTGTCCGGCGCCTAAAACAACACCAGGGGCCATTTTTGGCAAACAGGGCCTGTATCAACGACTGCCGTGCCATGAGCAGCTGGATCAATGTGCCGAGCCTCGATACACACCAGAGACGCACACTCCACCAGCAGTCAAGCACTGGCACATAAAACTTCAAAACAGCAGCATTTACTCAGGCAGGGAAACAAAGTATCGTTGTTTGTTAGAATGAAGCCTATAAAAGGAGCATGCTTTCAGTTTTAATACCCAGTAAAGTAAGATTAACTTTTTTTAAATCAGGCTTTTAGCATAAAGCTGATAGATATTATGAACCACTGCCGTTTAAGCATTTAGAGACTAGTATAAGGAACTAAATTTGAATAGCTGCCTGATAAATCACAAACACACTTGTGTCACAATGCCTCTATTCTACTTACTAGGCAAATCTTATTCTTGCACCAGCACGGTCCCTTTAACGGGCCACTGTTTTTCATTTACTGTAAACAGGCCCGTTCCCAACAATGCAACACCGCATTTTTAAGCCGCAACATCCTCTTCAGAGAAGATCTGGCAGGATCAAACTTTTTAACAGTGAATCCATTCATGCAGCTGTCAGTCTGAGGTTACCGTTTACATCTGACAAGAAGTGCTCGACAAGACCCCACAGTTCAGCGCTCATTAGAAACAGACGTGTCAAACGTGGGATTCATTCTTGATCAGGAATCAATTTTTATACAGACCGAACCACTGCAGAGTGACCTTTATTCCCTCGTCCGCTGGACAGCTGATGTTCATAATCGCACAAGAAGCAGTTACTGATTAAGTGAAATACCATTAATGCAAAGAACAAGAGCCAACTAATGGACAGACAAGTGAACATGGGAGCCCTACATTTAACCTTAACGCTCATGTTTTAGCTTCAGTAACGAATGTCCGTGTATAAATCAAACCACATTAAATAATGAACACTCAGTGATGTAGTTGGCCAGCTGTCAATCGCTGTGCAAAAGCCATTAATCAATCTCAGTAACCTATCAATCATCCTATCAAGGGCAACATTTTAACATTAAACCATAAAATCCTGATGTATCGTGTGAAACAAAACACAACGTATCGCTGGGAAACGCTGTTATATATTCCCCTTAAAAATCTGCATAGAGAGCAGTTTGTTTTTAAACCTTCACTACCAATTAAAAAAAAACATGTATTTTTCTTTCTTTCCCATATTCAGCAAAACATATGATAGAAAAATATTAAACTGTGGGGTGCACAGTTAAGAAAGGAGCACTTCTAAATTTGGAAAGGGCTCTTTACGGTCTGGTGCGATGGTACATGGACCATTAACGATTCAAGCTGATTTCAGAGGAGAGTATTTGGCCCTGGCCAACAGAAGGCTATCTGTACTCTTGTGTATGTGCGGGACACCACAATTATTTCCATCTAGCTTATGAATCATATTTTATCATGCATTTATTCTATGTTTTCTTATCTTGGCTCTGTTGTGCTTCCTCACACAGGAGAGAGAGGACAGCCTGGATTAAAGAAACCAAAACGGTCCCAAATCTGGTCCATGTGTCTGCAGGGCTGGGTTGTGTGTTTTTCCACATGCCCAAAAGGTGTCCTCACACGCCATGCCCCCCCACCAGACCTCGAGGATCTCAAACGCTCCGCTGAGGAAAAATTAACCCGGCAATTTTCATTCCTCCTCCCCAGCGCATGAGAAACGTCTCCAAAGAACCAGGTCCAAATGTTGCGGCTTGAGCTGCGGCGCTTCAAAGCCCGCACTACATCCTTCAGATTAGAATCAGATGTTTCTGTTCTGATGTGACCTGTTATTCAACTCCCATGTGCGTCTCCGGGGCCCGAGGACAGACCTGCAGACAGACACGTCTCTCGGGATGCAGGACACACCCCAGATCGCCAGAGATGACCTCAAACGAAACCGCAAGGTGTGCCAACACAGCATCACCATAAAATACCTGCAATCCGAGGTCCTCTGTTCATTAATATATACAGCACAGCCTACTCTCATTAGACACCAGATATCTCTCTCTTTTTTCTGCTCTTTAATGAAGATTCAGATACGTCCCCGATGGATGGGATCGTTCATCAAAATGAGAGTCCAGTCCTCAGTGCTTTGCAACACAGCACCGCCAGACAACAGTCGAGCATTTTTCAGTCAGTTTTCTTTTCCCCTCTTGAGAACGTTGCAGTGATTTCTCCTACTGTAATCTTTTACGCATTATAACTGAAGTCACACAATCCTCTACAATTATTTGCATTACCTGAGACGCTTTGTACACTCTGCAGATTGTGATTGCAGGCATATCGCACTATTAGGCACGGCAAGTGACACAGATATCCAGTGCAATCATGCGCTTACAAACCCCCGACACTCAGCTAAGGTCTGTTATTCTGGGCTGCAGACATTAAGGGTAACCATTCAATTTGCCGCAGACACGGGGTCTCTGCATGTTGGAGGGGCTTCTCGCCACGATGGGTGATATCACTGCGCTTGTTCGCAGGAGACTGGAGTCGGCTGTTCGCAGGGGTTTTTTTTATCCAGCGCGCCCCCGTGCCAATTTGCATTCCAGGGAAGACTCTCTATCCAGGCCAATTAGAGTGGCATCGCAGCCACCAGTGTGACAGACTCGTACAGCTCACTTGACATCGTCTGATTAATGCGCAGTAAGAAGAGCTGCGCGGAGGGGAATCTCACTGCTCTGTGTGTGAGGGGTCTGGGTCTGTGCATCAGGACTGGAGCAGAGACACATGCAAACTACGACAGTATAAGTGTCAGTGCATCTGCTCGTGACACAAGAACCAGTAACTACACAGCTTGGGTTGCGTTGGCTTTTCTCTCCCCCACCACCATCTAACACAAATGCACAGAACAGAGTAGCACGGCATTGTCTTTTCCAGCGCTTTTCCGTCTTCCTAATTAAACTATACTCTTCTGATAAACTGCGTTGGGTGATTTTAATTCCTATGCGGTCAAACAAAAGGTGGCCCGGGTTTCAGACGTACACGATGCATCAAAGAGAACCAAAGTCAATGGACTGCTAACAAAAAGGTTTAATTGCCCCGGTACTCCAGGCCAAAGAATTCCAGATCTTCAGGGTAGCATAAAATTAAGTAGACAACCCTGTGATATGAGCTAAATACTTTGAGAGATTATGGAGTCAATAAATGCCACCATGACTGGAGAACGGACCAAATTATCTGATAAGCCCTTTGACTGTTGCAGCTGGATACAGTTTTATAAACACAACCTGTATCGTTTTTAAATCTTGAATCGATGTGTCCAGTAGGGAACAGTAATTCGGTCTATTTAACTAATACCTCGTTAGAGATGAACTTGAAATGCATTTCCTATGGCAAATGTAAAATGTAGGTAATGTTATAATCACAGCACTGCTTGGACTGCTTGTGCAATTGCTATGGCACAAATTCAGGATGTGTGGGGCTTGAAACATGCTTTTTGCCTGCTACCAATTTAAGCTTAAATGATCATTAAAGTGCTGACTGTAATCCAAGGAACAAGGAGATGTAAAAGGTTTAGGTTCAAAGGGATTAACGGAGGAAACACTTGTTTTTAATTTGAAGTGCAAAGTCCCTCGACAGAACTGCAAACCCGTCAATGTTTTCTAGAGTCGAAACGGCAAAGCAGTTTTGACAGAGTCTCCCGTTTGCGAATGTGCCGCCCCTGCAAAAGCAAATAGAAGTGGCTTTGGCCTGCGACCCGTAGGTTGTGAGCTTGGCCAGCGATTAAAGGTGTTAGAAAAGTCTCCTGGTGTATCTGAAGGGCTGTGGAAGGGGCCCGAGCGCCAACAAAAGCAGGAGGAGTGCTGGGTGTCACCACGGTCCAGTGGCCCAAGCTATAGCATCTGGCTAACCGATATTGTTCGGGGATCTTGGCCGTCTCCTCCGGTTCACAGTTGAGCTTCCAATGTTATATCCTGGATGGCAGCCGCTCAACCACTGAAACATTAGAATCCATTGTAATTCAAACAGAGGGAAAGAAAGAAAGGAAGGAAAAAAAAATCTTGTGTGTGGTCCCTCAGAACTATTACGCTGTTCCTTGGCTCCTCTCTTCTCTTTCTTTCTTTCCTCGTTGTTAGTTACAGCTCCAGGAACACTTCTCTGGGAAGAAGCGGCGAACACGTTTATCCGATGAGATAATGTTTTGGTTTTATTTTGCGTGTCGCGCCTCCGTTACTGATCGCACAATGCACACTTTGTGTTGGAGGACATAAGCGATGCAGAGAGCGGCTATGAAAATTAAAATCGCGAGGATAGAGAGTGATACAGGAAACTGGACCCAGATCATACATCATCTCAGGAGCATTTGTGTTGTTGTGGGAGGGTCTTTTGTGGGTTACAATGGGAACTCAGTGGCTTATTAATATTCTACTGTGATGCACCTTCTCTGCTATGTAAGGCGTGCCTGTGATGGGGGGGGGCGGCTTGTTGTTTCTCAGATATACAGTAAAGATTAATTCTCTTGCACTGCGGGATGCTGAAGGATATTTTCCAGTAATTACTGAATATTTGCCTTTGAAAAGGTTTTGTGTCGCAGCCAAGCAAACCCAGTAACATTTCGCTCTGCTAATCCCCAGTAATTTGAGCTCTGGTGCTGGTCAGCATCTCCTCCTGCAGACCGACGGTACGACAGCCAAATAATGAGGCGTCCAATGAGCTGCCATGATGCAGGCACTGAAGACATGCTTTTATAAACGCATTGAAGAACACGCTTTATAAAAAGGTGGGTGGGAATATTTAAATGATCTTTTCAGGAGAATAAAACAATCCTGCCGGACGAAAAAGCATAATGAGAAACGGCAGTAAAAGTCAGAGTCAAACCCAATATTTTCACACTAAATAATGCTTAGCCGACCAAAATCTAAATCAGTTATGAGGTCACTGGCATCGGAAGACGCAGTACGGATGCGTTTATGCTTTTCTTGGAAATGCTCTTGGAATTCTCGCACACTTGCAATTCCATAACAATAATAATAACAACAGCTATTATGATTCCAGCCTTTATCCACAGGGAGCATCAAGATAAAATCAAATGCGTGTTGAGACCAGAAGATAACTCCGACTGACAACCTCAATATCATAACAGATCTCTGGATGCTGCCGGTTTGCATACAGAGCTCAATTAGGCGCTCTGACCTCCTATTCTTGTGGGGGTTTGAGGCTGACCTTCGAGCCTGGCCCCTCTGCCACTGGTATGCCCCTACCCCTCCTCATTGCTTTCATAAACTCCAGCTGAAACTCCCAGTCCAACAGGCACCGGCCCGGCCGAGAGAGCGATGAAGTGCTCGGCTGGGCTGAGTGGCAGCTGTCACTGCGTGTCATGGTTATCCCTGGAAACTACAGGGAATTGATGCCCGGCCCGAGAAAGTGGATACGAGTCTTGCAGAGCCGTCGGGGGCTGCGGATTAGAGAAGTCCTCGTCCGCCGAGTTGGTTTTAAACACATAAACAAGCAAAAACAAAACATAAGAGACAAACAAGAAACCCCACAGCCTGACCCGAAATGGAAATGCAGACGAAGGGCTGGTCCGAGTCCAAGCAAAGACACAAGGGAGGAAAGAATGAAGCTAGAGAACATTTGCAACATTTACTAGATTGCAACCACTGCCTTCGAGGTTGGACGAGTCCCCTCCCCCAGGCTCTCTCCTTTGACCTGGTGGTCTCCGACTCCCCCCACCAAATGGCACAGAGTCTGGAATTCAGTTCAGGGGGTTATCAGCTCGACCCCCCGCTGAGATCTGCTGACCCTTGGCGTCCTGCTGATGGCAATGAGATCATCCTGAAAGACCCCATGGAAGCAGGTATGGAGAGAAGCTACACCCTGCGGAGCCTCTCAAACCCACAGATCCTTCTGGAAGTAACTTCCCAGGCGGGCAACTGGCAGATGAGCTTGTTTTTCCAGCACTTAAAGAATATTGCTTGTGCTAAACTCTTCCTACCTCAATCAGATGCCTCTTTCTTGCATCTCACTGACTAATTAACACAGATAGCTTATCTTTACAATATCAGAAGAATGATAACTATGAGAAGAGGAAACAATCTGAATGCAGTTCTTGGAAAAGGTCTGTTGAATCTACTGTCGACGGTTCTGGGATCATTTTTAGTCCCCGTTTGAAATCAGAAGAGTCTTTCACTACAGAGGAGGGATGTTCTGTCATAAGGTCAGGAATATTAATAGTTCAAACCAACGTTTCTAGCTTTCGAAACGTTTGGTGTGAAAAGAAAAAGCAATTTGTTACGCGCCAATCCCAGCTTTCATCCGCTTTCGCTCAACACTCCTTCAAGGGCAGCTGAAGTGAGTCTAATAAACATAATTATCCAACCACAGAATAACATCAACAAGCGACGGTCTCCGGCTCCTCATTTGCCTAATACGATCAAAACTGGCGTGTGAAGTAGCGTGCCCTGCAGAACACAGCCCCGGATACGCAACTCAGCGCTTCTGTTTTCAAAAGAGAGAATAACAGTCTGCTCTGCTCCACAAATCATGTGGAGTCTCACACCCAAACCTAGATCAAGTCTCTCTAAAGGCCGTGGCATTTCCACCGTCGAGACGAGATCTTGACACAAGAGCACTCAGTATAAATTGTATTTACTGTACTTTCATCCCAAGGATGTTCAAGGATGAAACGCACAAAACCTGCCAAGTGATTATCCTACGCTTGAAATCTGCACAGATACACAAGCAGAGCAGACAAGCTCACCGGCTTCAATCCTCAAAGCGTTTTGTGCGGCGAAAAAACCCTTGACACACCTGGCAGGTCTGGGTACACTAACGCTCTTAAACGAATGACCCGGCTTTGATTTCTCGAATACCTGAATGAGGACACCACTAATCGGCAAGAGAGATCACAGAGGAAGCGCTCCGGCACCCACGCTTCTCCTTTGTGGAGAGGGGGATGAATCAACAGGCCTATCACAGTCGTTTACGCAAGTCGCAATCAGAGGGGCTTCCATCACACGGAAGACGAACTGCAATTAAGTTTTGACAAAGACAATAACCGTCCAATTGGTCATCGGGGGTTTCCGGGTTCATTATCTAAGCAGCAGAGTACAAATACCACAGAGGGTGCAGAATATGCGAGTCTCAGGCAAATAAGTCTTTCACCAATGGAGACACGGCCGTTGTGTTGGACCGATGATGTCATTAGCTCTCTAAAGATAGACTGACTGGATTAAAAGGGCCCTCCGGTGTGTACTGGGGGAAACCAACTGGCTCCGTGTCCGAGTCACGGCCGGTGGGCGGCTCAGCCATGTGTGACATAACAAATGAGCCCTTCCCGACCTGCGTTGACCTCTCTGCTGGTGGGTTATGGTCTTAATGCAGCTGACCGGGCCTGACAAGAAGGATTTCTCTTTAAGAAGAAACAGAAAACTGCCTCGTTTGGAAGCACCGCGACCATCTCCAGAACAGTGTGACAGAAACCTGTTGTGAGTCTCAGCGCAATCTGTACAAGCCACTCCCATTCCCACAGATGAACAGGTCATACTTCGTGGCGATGGAGAGAAGGAGAAACAGATGCAAACAAACGGTCGGCGAATGAATTAAGCACAAATGAAATGAAATCTCAGCTGTTCGGACCCCGTCTCTGGGAGGTTCTTTGTGTAGAAAACCAGGGCAGAATCTCTACCTGTGTGTTGTATCTCAATCTCCGCTGGTCTTTCACGGACTCGCAACTAAACCCTGAAGTGAAAACACTGAGGATGAAACAGCCGCCAGGCCTCCGAGTGAGACATCGGGTCAGCCCCGCTCGGGTCAGCCTCCCATGACTGGTCGAGCGGCTCTGCTCTCGCTCTCGGCCCACGACAGAGTGAATATAAAGGGACTTACATGTGATGTAATAGTTTATATTCCGTTTGAACTCCAAGCCCATGTAGTTGGGACTGAACTCCTGGAACTTGATGGTGAACTTGATGTCCTGCTCGGGCTTATTACAGTTCACCAGCACATTGGGGTCCATGACGGTGCTGCAGGACTCGGCCTGGTCCCTCTTCACCAGGTACAGCTTGTAGTATTCGTAGGGCCGGCCGACTTCGGCCCGAGGGCAAATAATGTCCAGCTTGTCTCCGATCTCGGGGTAAATCACCAAGCCCTTCCCACTCTGAAACCTACGAAACAGAGAGAAAGGCAAAAGGATTAGAGATCTGGCCAACAAAACACAAGTCTGTTTCTACTTACCATGTTGTGTTAGCCTACTGAGGCCCGTTTTATTTTAAGTTGTCCTTGAAACGGTTCTTATCCCACTGTCTGATCTGCACACATTTTGGTCAGCGCTCAAGACAACTGCCTCATCTAGCACATACTTTGGAGGCATTTTCTCCGACCCAACTAGGCATGATTGCGATCCCCTTTGCAGAAGTTGTCGAGTGTGCACAAAAGGCTACACCCCAAATTGCTTTAAATTTAACTTAAATGCATGCCCTTGTGTCTTCTAAGTATCTGGTTCCAAGATGTAACACTACGGAAGGCTGCCAGCACAAACCACTACAGGATACTGGTGTTTTGGTAGTCAAGCGATGATGGATGGATAAAATGAAGGGAGACAATGTACCCAGTACTTATAACCGAGGGGATTAATTCATGGGGTTTGTCAAATATGGGACGCTTAATTCACAGATCTTCGGTTTATAAGCGCTCACAGAGTCCAGATAACGCAGATATGTTCGCGTGTCTCGTGTGAAATACACTCTGGCTCTGTCGTGGACTAAGAAGGGGTTCAGATTACCTGTCATGAGACCACAAATGTGAGTTCTGAAAAAAACATTCACCAAACCCGTTTAGAAACCAAATTAAACTTCCCAAAATAATAAGCAACTCAAATGCTTCCTTATTTACTCTCGGCCACAAAGAGCACGGCAATAAACGAGTGACTCATTTGCTCTCTCATGCAGGGAAGCTCTCTCTCTCTCTCTCTCTCTCTCTCTCTCGTTTCTATGAAGTGAGACACCTGTCTTTGTTCTCAGCTGCCCCCGAATGTCTCTGAGCATTGCTGAACGAAACTCTTGTGTTAATACGTTTTCCAGATTTCTCTCTTAACAAACACAACCATGAAGGAAAAATGCACATGAAATCACTTCATTGCATTAAACTATATTACACTCCTCCCTCTACGTTTAAAGCATTTTATTTATGTAAAAAGTGTGTAAACGTAGCATTTTACTATATTATATACATGCAAAGAATATACTAAATAAAAAATGCCCGTACATCTTTATCATATCAGGCAAATAATACCCAACCAGATGTTAATGGGAAATCAGCTCTATTTCATGAAAACGCTGCTTTGCTCCTGATTACACTTAATCTTCACTGGTTCAGGAGAAATGGATGATGAAAAGATTGCCCTGATGGGCAGATGGCACCCAAAGCTTCATCTTTATAATTCATTTTGATGTCTCTCTCTCTAATTCACGGCAACATGCTCCAGTGCATTTTAATTAAGGATTTAAAATCGCTGTTTACCTTTTGTTCTTTATAATTCATAAGGTCTCATTCATGCTTCCGGCAAATCCAAACTCAGCACTTAATAAAACCGCTGATGTCAACGGTCTGGCACTGGGGCGGTGCTTTGCGGAGAAGCATCACTCTTATTCGCTCTGTTGTGTAGCTCTGCGTGATAATGAAGCTAAATAAACAAGATGTGTCACGTAATTACGGTGCGATGTTTTATTTAGGAAAACGTATAGCTGGAAGTAAGACTTTTTACATTATTATTGTTTGTGTACTACATATTTATTTGAAACCAATTTAAAGGACGGGTTTGAGGAAGGCAGAGAAAAAGCCAGGGGAAGGGGGATGAAATAAATTGCATGCCAATCATCTTTTGTACGGGGCTGTCTCCTATAGATTGTATTTTGCCCGCTATGTGACTTCATTACACAGTGGATGACTAACTTAAAATATAGATATATTTTCAATTGTGGCTGCTGTCACTCTCAGACCAGGCACTCGAACGTGAACCACTTGTACCCGAGCAACAGGCTGAAGGCTTTTCAATCAATCGCCTCCACTTGTGAAGTGTCTGTTACAAAAGCCTGGTTTCTGATCTCAGGGTGACTGTTACTGTACAAGTGAAGCAGATTCATCCCTCGTTTTCACCGGGAGGTTATTTCTTATACTTTAATCAGCCACTGAGGACGGGGGGGACAGATGAGCTCCCACAATGAGTGGCATTCCCCGGTGGCACTGTCCCATCCTACAATCTCACAGAAATAATATTGTCAAAAGAAACATAAGAAACATGAGAAAGTGTCCAATCGAGAGGAGGCCATTTAACCCATCGTGCTCGTGTTGTTGTCCATTAATAACTAAGTGATCCAAGGATGCTATCCTGATTACACCCACCACCCCAACGGTCAACAGCGGCCCCAATCACACATACATCGCTTGTCCCTACGTTTGTGTGAAGGAGGCGACTTCCTCCGAGCTGTTGCTAATCGACTCTGCCCTTTTTAACTTTACACTTTCGTTCACCACCCACCTTCTCCATACTCCTTATTCATGCACCTATTAAAGCCGCAACCCCCCCACTCACACCGTGCCGAGTGTCTATAAACACATTTTAAGGTTTCCAGTCCTGTGAAATTGATTCTTTATAGTCTGTCTCACAGTGGCTTTTGAGGCGCACTGGCATCACAGAAAGCCACATCAGTGAGCATGACGGACCCCCCCCCCGCCCCCGCGCGCGCGGCAGTCTGCTTCCCAATGCTGCGCAACTGCACTTCAAGCTCCGGCAATTGATCCAGCATTTGCCCTTCTCCCTGATTACACCGTTATTGGCTCCACACCAAAGGCTTTCTTTTATTTTTTTTATATTATTTTCTCTCCTGCTAGGCTCTCGAACTTCACTGGAAGCCTTGATGTTTAACAGTAAAAAATAAATCACAAAAAGAACCAAACTTTTTACTTAAAAGGTCCATAAATGAAAACCTGCTGCTAATCTGGCTTTTATATTTCATCACACAGACCAATAACTGCCAATGTACACAACCAACACACTCAAATACAAATAGGAAGACAATACCACATACGATCAGTGCTGCAAAAGAGGAGGCACACTTTTAGACAAGAATAAACGTTTTGGTTCAAACATGTCAAGTGGGACTACGTTTGTTTAGCTTGTCAAACAGTTATAACATGACATTTTCACAAACTTCTTACACAATTGGGTATTTTACTTCCTTTACACTGTATTTT
The DNA here is from genome assembly GCF_036373705.1 of Amia ocellicauda. Taxonomy (NCBI): domain Eukaryota; kingdom Metazoa; phylum Chordata; class Actinopteri; order Amiiformes; family Amiidae; genus Amia; species Amia ocellicauda. Next base: position 3,338,516 of record NC_089859.1, read on the forward strand.
AGATTCACGAACATGAAGACTGAGGTGAAATGTTTTGCTTCACCCAATTCATTTTTCACTCAACCCATCTTTAGAAAAGGTCTTGGCGCTACATTCATCTTTGACTATTCATCAGAACAGATTTAGTTGCTTTAAGTGCTTTCTCCGTTTGCTTTACATTTGTAAAGCTTCTCAGCAATTTATATTTATATGGCGTTCTGCACTCCCTCAATTGAGCAGAGATACAGGATATGGATCTGAATAAAAGACGGGCGCCGGACTTGGACAGTGAGAACAGATTAGTTTTCAGTTTACATTTGTGTTATTCACCGGAATATGAGTTTGGAGATTTTTTTAAATTAAAATAAACCTCTTATTCTGAACCAAATGACAACATTGAACCTTGGAAGGGAGTCATACATTTTTATTCTCCTGAATCTTAAACTAAGGAACAAGGGAGAGGAAAATAAGTACTGTACGAGTAATAAAATACGCAATATTTCTTCACCACTAGCTCCCTCCTGAACATTTCTCCAGAGCCATTGTGTCCCCGTCTGATTATTCGCTCACAATGTCCTGGCGGATTACATCATTATAAAGAGAACACCTGTAATTCTTTTGCCCGGAATAATAAAAACATTAGAGGACAGGATTATTACAGAGGACGTGTCTTATAACTCTACAAAAGCTGTAATCCATATTAAAACCTCTCGGAGCTGGCGACCAAATATCTGATCTGACGATTCCTGGTTCCACAGTGTTCAGACTGAGGTCTTGGCTTGACTTTCACCCAGAAAGGGCATAAAACCGCCACTAGATTGAAAAATCGCTGTGTTTTCTTCCAAGTGTTCAAATGAGCTTGTTATACTTGAAAATAATCCTTAATGTGAGCCTCGGTTTCTTGTTCATTATAAACAATGTATGCTTGCTTATTTATTCTGCACCACCAAATGCCCCAGGGAACAGATCACCGTGACGTATTTTGACTGTGAAATTGAAAACCACCAATTAGCATGTCTCACACGGCCGTCCGGGAGACGAGAGCGATTCGTTCTGACAGCTTTTTACACAGAAATATGATTAGTTGTTGCTATTCTTTTTGTGGGCAAAGTGCTGCAGCGAAATTTAAAGCAGTAAGCATTTCCTAACAAACAGGAACAAGTTCTCCTCAGAAAGTATGACCTTCGCATACCCCGCACGAAACAGAATCAGACTTCATCGAAGCGGTCGCCGTCGGGGGGCACAGCGGAGTCGAGGGCAGGATATTGCCATTTAAAAAATGCAGGAATAATGATAGCTTAATGCGCTGGCGGTGTTTATCTGTTGTTTATGGTGTTGCCTGCTTGGGCTTGGATTGCTCTGACGTTTTAATTAACTGCAGATATTAAAATACATGTCGTCCTTGATCCGATAATGAGTGTAATAAGATACCGGAGCCTCGCCTATTGTGCGCCCGCGGATTACAATGGGAGCTGAAGTGGGGCTGATGTTTCTTGCCTTGTTTCGTTTCTGAGCTCCTTCTCCCCTTCATTGAGAGGAGCCCGTTCCCATTGTGGACGGCAGTGAAAGTGATTTCCCAGGGGGTTTAGACCGAATCGGATGCTAAGTCTTGTTTTCTTGTGTGATACAATGTCAGGGAGGCAGCAATTAAGAGGAGAGATCTATTGTTGCGTTATAATTATCACAACCAGACAGTAAACAGATATAATAACACAGGAAAGGCTGCGCACCAGAGGATGGGATTCGGTCTGTTTTGCTGCCACAACGACGAGCAGATAAACTGATTTTTAGGTGATCACAGACTGAAACTGAAGGCTCTCTCATCTGAGAGTCTCGTGTTTGAAAACATCTTCACACCTCTGAACGCCTCACCCTCGGAAAGCTTTTCTCGAGAATGATGTAGACGCAGAAACGAACGTCACATTAGGAGAATCAGAGAGCGTTACAGTAATTCAATTTCGGCGTTGTGTACCAAACTACCTGAAGAATAAAGCGAATGACAAATCACACAAATGGTTTTCTTTCTCGTATGGCTTATGTTATTTTAATGGTAGGTTGAGCGGCGGTGACCTCTTTTCAGCAAGTGTACTTTTTAATCAGAGGAGAGGAGGTGGGGGGGGGGAGGCATCGCTTGCCTTTCATGCAGAGATCTTCAATTCATTTCTCTCTCTCTCTCTCTCTCTCTCTCTCTCTCTCTCTCATTGTCACTGCTTAACAATGTGTCAGGCTTCAACACGTCCACTGAATTGTGCTCCTGTACGGACACGGCTGGATATTATCTCTCACAGATACAGCAGCTGAGAGAGACGTGCGTCTGTGTGACTGAGGGCCACATCTCAAATACCTGTCACTTAATCTTTCAGTCTCCTTTTAGTGTAATGATTATTATTATTAAACTGAACTGCCCAAATACAACACCATGACTCCTAGTATAAACCTGCTCTTAGTCTTGGTGTGATACTTTGTGCGAAGCTGTATTTGTACACATCTGTTGTCGGATCGGACACGCTCTCGAAACACAAACCCCAGGCCCCGGGTGAATCCCCCCGACCGCCCCGGGCCCAGACGCATTTCGGCTCGTCTGGATAACACTGACTCCTCTGTTCAGCTCCCCAAACCGGTTTGCTGTGTACAGCCCCGATGCTGAGGTTTCTGAAGAGCGCGATCGGGTTGCAGTGCTCAGTTTCCTTATTGTTTCGGGAGTTGTTTCTGATGGGAAAGGTGAGAAGGCCAGAGCCGGCACTGAAAACGAATTCTTCAGAGTTGGGCAAATACTGCGGCTTTGTTGTCAAACTGGCCTAAACAACGGGTTTGTCAGAGAACTAAGGGTTATATTCCCCTGCGTTCTCGCTCTCTCTCCCCCTTTCTTCTGGGTGCACCAATGCTTCCCTCCTTTCTAAGCATTGGATTAATGAAACCTAATATATGTTCCGCATTGTTTTTGAGGAGAGCGAGACAGATTTCTAAAACATTTTTTCTGAAGTTACTGCAAGATAAACTCAACACATATGGGGGCTGCAAAAAAACAGATATAAATAAATGTGCAAACAGTTTCAATCCGGTTCACTCGAGACCCTGTGCTGAACTAAGTCACAGGGACCCCTCCCTCTGTGCAGAGCTGAAACCTCTCTCAGCTGTGTTGGGCCTCAGGGGCTCCCTCTAGTGTGAACATGCGAGATGTGTGTCTGTGGTGCGGGAGTCGGGGGGGAAACACTTGTTTCAACAGGAGGACAGGGAACTACAGCCGGTTCTGTCGAGGCCTTTGAGTGACCGGGCCCTGCAATGCATTGAGACCGGCTCTGTTCAGACCTTGCTGATCGAGTGTATTCCTGTCCAGATGAGACCCAAGCCTGGCTGATAAAAGCACTCATCTAAATGGAGGCAGCACATTCTTTTTTAGATACTAGATACACAATACGTTGGAAAGCAACAAAAACACTTGTACGCCCACCCAACCCCGCGTGCATCTCAGGTGACACTCGGACATGGCGACCAGTACGTGCATCTTCCTGTGATCACCAGAAACACAGAGGTATTATGCGTGCTTTAGAAAGTAATGAATATTAATGATGGGGAATTAACATATTCCTCAGCCCGGCTCGACGCTCACACTCATTTACTCTTCCTTCTAACAAATCCTTTCATGTCTTTTCAATGGCAATTTCTGCTCAGTGGATGAACGTGATTATTACAGCTCTATCTGCTTTCAATGGAGTTTTAAATTGGTGTTATCCTCATCTGTGTGCTGCGAACATCACTACTTGATTTCTCTGTTCCCCCCTGAAATAAATCCCTTGTGTGCCGGGCATAGTCAATTTCTTACAGGCTACTCATATATATTTTTTTAAAGCAGATTTAATGTTTTGAATTGGGTTTGGATACTTGAGTCACAATTATAGTCACACCAAAAGCAGCAGGCGGTGGGGGGGGGGGGGGGGGTTCAGATTCTCATATTCAAGGACTTGCTCATACAAAACCAGTCAAAGTGAGCCTGAGAGACAGGCGACGGTGTAGCGAGTGTGGAGAGCCTGCTGTTGAGCTCATTGCACTGCGTATCGGGCGTGAAATACACTTAAAATATAGTATCACTACTATTTATTCATTCATTGGCAGACGCTCTTATCCAGGGCTGTATTACCTGCAGTTACAATTTCAAAACATGATTTTAGATTCATGAACATGAAGACTGAGGTGAAATGTTTTGCTCAAATTAAGCAACAAAGTACAATTTAAGAATTACAAAGTACAGTTGATAAACAATGCAAAGCAGACGCCTTCGTCCGCAGAGGTAACCAGCGCTTGGAAACACAAGGCCCAGTGAATCGGTGAGTAAGAGCTTCATTTGTGTGGTTTTGAAAGCTATTCTTTCAGTTTGTTTTTGCACAACTCTGAAACTAAGGGGAAGAAAGTGTGTCGATTGATCTGTGACACTGGGAGCCACAAAGCCAGGTCAGAGTGGTTCCTTTAGGAAAATAAATAGGCTCCCTGAACAGCCGACAAACCCAGCTCCACCGCGCCTGGGCCGTGTGCTGGCGACAGGCCTCCCCTCGGCCCGCGGCCCCCTGAGACTGCTATTGCTCCAACTTCACAACCAGGGAGACGTTCCCTTTTACAATCACAACACAACCAGCCACTGGGGAGTCAGTGTTTCAAACCCCCAATATCCACTGTGTTAGGGATCTGGAAGTGGAACAAAGTTAGAATAAGTGCAGTTTTGGCACAGGAAGAACATTGAAATGATATAGAAAGGCTAGGACTGAACTATATTTGATATTAATTTTATTCGAAGGCGATACTCTATTCAATGCAGAATCCAATCTCACTCTCCGTACAGGCTTCACAAAGGGTGGCGCATTTAAAAAGAGGCAGAGAAAAGAAACTGAGGGAGGTAATAACACACCACATTCAATTAATGCTATAATTCCCCATAACTTCCCGGGTCGCCTCGCATCCCGCGCCGCCCGTGGCCCGAGCCGGGAGCGATCGCGGCCGCTGGGATTGTGTTCTGCATAATGAAGCACCGCGCCTTATCTCTGCCGCGCACACGAGCGCACAGCCAGCCGGGCCGAGCCGCAGACATGCAGACTGCCGTCTTCAATCGCAGCCTCATCTCTCCGCGTTCAATAATCTGGAGTCATTACATGCACAGAGACTTACAGCACTGTGAATTAATGATTTTTATATTACCCCACCCAGATAAACCCTGCGTCCTCTTCACACCGAGGAGATGAACTTTAAAACATTAAGTCCTTACTACAGTCCTATAAATGCTACACAATACTCACCAACACTCAGGCAATTAGCGCTACTAAGATGGAAGGCTAACCCCCTTACGGAGACACTTCAGCTCCAAAGTTATGACGTGATTGTTTTAATTGGCTGCTTTACAATCACAATAAACATTTTTTCTCCCCTTCATTTCATTCAGGATGTGCATAAAAACTTTATTTCTGGGAGGCAGGGCTGGGGGTCCGAGCCCTTTGACCATCCTATCGGTCTTTGTGGGACTGAAAGTGACGTTACAAAATGGTGCCTGCCATTTTCTCCCCTTTTGATATTCCCCTCAATGACGATTTTAACTCCACGAGCCCCCGCTGGTGCCAAACATTGTTCGAACATTAGGGTGAAGATATAATCAAATAAAATGCAAATGCAGAAAAACTTTCCCACTGTGAGCAAAACTATTTAATTAAATTATGTAAAATATACCAGGTGCTGGGGCTGACGGAGGCAATATGGGTAAAGTCCTCGGCCAGAGGAGCGGGTCCACTCCGATTGTCTGGGGTTAAGGGGCCCCATTAATAAACTCGCAGAGATAAGAAGGAACTAGCCGTCTTTTGTTCCCACCTCTTCACTTATTTGGGCCTCCAACACACTTTAAGCCTGGTTTTTCACTCGCCGGTCCATTCAGGCCTCCGCCAAGACAAGGCCTCTTTCTCCCTCCGATTGGATTTACAAGATGCACCAGTGAGGCATAAACAGGTTGCCTTGGAAACGTTAGGTTTTTCTAGGGCTGCGTTTCTTTTCTTCCCCCCCTCCCTCTCTCCCTCCGACACAACAAAACAGCTCTGAAAGCAGTGCGTTTAATTCTACCTTAGTGGAGGTTTAAATGTAACCCTCGGCCCGTGCACCTGGAACATCTGTCGCTTTGTATTCCTTTTTATACCAATTATTTTCACAATTAAACAGTCCGTATGAAAGCGCTTTCTTTTCCCTCAGCAGCGGAAACTATTTCTCAGTTTGTACCAAAAAGAAAACAAATCCGCTCACAAAAGGAAAGTCTGTTCACAGCGAGGGGCCAAATAACCGGTTGCAGCTTGAAACAACTGCAAACAATGTTTAAATGTTTAAAAAATAAATAAAATGTGGATAAATATTCTGATAAAGCACCCGCATGTCCATCCCCTCTTTATTAGAGAACCCTGATGCATGAGAATACGAGAATAATAAACAAACTGAACTGGGAATGAAAAAGACCACAGCATCATAATTTCCACTTGGTTCTGAATCCTTACACAGACTTCTTTTCCCCCCAGTTTGGATTTTATTTATTTATTTAATGTTTTGCAGAAATATCTAGAGTGATTTTATGGCTTCCACTTCCCAGGCCTTTGTACAGTGCACTGCGTTAATGAGTTTTTGGCTCTAACTACTGTCGCAGATGTGAGCTAACCAACACAAAGCAACAGGGAAGCAATTAGTGTTCAGCCCCTTCTTAAACAGCGTCCACAGGCAACTGCCCCTCGGATCCACTCGGAGCGAGATACCGGGCTGCTGGGTCTGGGGGGAGTTGCCGCTGCTTCCCCAACGCACTCCGCGCCGTATGGTTTAAAGCGAACAGCTGTAGTTCATCGTACAATGAGCGGATTGCATATTAATACCCTGTACGTAGTTATACTTCAGTAGTTCACTGGTGCAATAACAATATTTCACACTAGTTGACCAGGGATTATGCTTTGGATTTTGAGTGCTCCTCAGACGGCATTTTAAATGACCTGACTTTTAAAAACATCACACTATCACTCCGTTTTTCTCACACTTGAACAAAACAAGGCAGCTTAGGAAGAAATGCACCTGAAGCAAAAACACTTTCACAATATCAAAGCAAATTCTCCTCAAAGCCGGCAGACGCATCGGCTTGTCTTTGCACAGTGGAGAGTGGAATGAGAAAAAAAAAAAAAAGTAAATTAACGCGTCTGCTTTTCATGCATAAAATATACATGTATATGTTGCAAGATTGCCTCCAGCTACGCGTGGAAACATTTGACAAAGAAGATGCACTGATGTGCGTTTCAGCTGCTACACCACTGCCTTTCTGGGGAGGTTTGAGCAAGTCACTACTTGTTCCTCTCACACTCGGCCAACAAAGTCATAAAAAGATAAGAATGAGAGACAGCTTGTTTAACTCTGAGAAAACAATGTCGTTTTCTGTGACTCCTGAGAACAGCGTAGTGTAGCTGCAGTAAAGGTCAACTGTACAGCTTCAAGAGAAGGGTTGTGTAAGCGATCGCAGCTCAATCCCAGCTACAGCCACAATTATTTCAATGAAAAAATAAAAACTGCTTTTGTACCACGCATATCCCAATTAAAAGGCAGCCCCCCTTCCGAGCGAGTCCCGATGAATCATTACTACTTGAGTAAATCATTACTACGGCTTTATGCATCTCTCAACTCAGCACATGGCATCGAACGCTGGGGAGGGGGGCTCTGATCTACACCTCCTCCTCCTTTCTTCCTCTCTGCCACAGAACACAGGATTTAGATCGACCTGAATGCGACCAATTAAAGTGTGCGTTTAGGCTTTATTTAGCCCATGCAAATGAACTTCATTCACATTTCCCCCCCCCTCCGACAACAATACTCGAGAGTAACTCGAGAGAGGGGAGAAAATAAATTCTCATGAGGGTCAGCCCCTGTTTCCCGCCCCCTCCTCCCCAACACATTCCAAGAAAGACCACAAGCACATGATTTGGCGCCCCCCCACCCCCCGCCCCCCATCGGCAGCCCAGAATGCCCTGGGCCGGGGGGGCGACACAAAGGAACGGCGGGGTGTAGGGGCAGGCTGCGCTGCCAGCCTCGACGGGCCTGGGCCCTTCAACTGTCACCATTCATATCTGGCTCTCAATGGGCCTCACGCTGGCTATGAGGTAAGGAAATATTCAAAGCCTGTTTTGTGAGCCGAGGACATCCCCCTGACAAGCACACTGCAGCCGCTGAATATAAAAGCCCATATGGGGCAAATTGTAATAAATTGATTTTTGCAACCGAAAAGCAGCATGAACAGACCGTATTTCAATTAAAATTAATAAAGTTTTTCCCACAGACAAGCTAATTTATCCCCGGTGGATTAATACGGCAAACTGGCAGGTTGGTGGATATATAGGTACTTTATTCTCCTTTCTTCCGCGGCCATAATTAGCTCGCATTGAGAGAGGCTGCGTCGCCCGGAGAGCGGGGGTTCAAGTTGTGTGAACCAGGACTCCGAGGAGGTTGTATTCAGCACACAGAGACGGAGGGAACGAGGGAGGAAAGGAGGAGGAGGAGGAGGAGGAAAAACAAAAGCAACTGCAGGAATCCACTATAAACGTGCCGTTATAATCTTACTGCTCAGGGACTGTTGGCTTATCTGACCTGGAAGAGCTCCACTACCTACGAAATGTGAAATGAATGTTAGATCAAGATGTTTGGAATATAATTCTGCAGAGAAAATGACCTCAAGTTGTTTAACAAAGAACGATTCCCTCCCCCCGTTTTGTGTATTTTTTTTTCTACCAAGTACACGGTCTTGCACAATTAATCCTGCTCTGTGAAGCGGATTTCTGTGGGTTCGAGTGCCGTTGTTTTCTAACAGCCTGGCATTGTCCTCCGACACAAACATTGTCTCTCGCTGTGGCTACTTCGGCAGAGTGACCACTTGTGTGCGTCGCGCTTTTCTTCACCCGGAGTCATAGAAACTTTCCGTCGAGCCCCAGTCTGTTTTCCGACGCTGTGCCGATGTAGCAGCAAGATATACATATATATCGCAATGGGAGAGTTTCCGGTTACATAAAACGAGAGATAAAACAAAGCACAAATGGATAAAGCTGTGCAATGAATCGTGAGCTGCATGGCACCATTATCCCTCTTTACTCTAACCTGCAGGTTCACACAGTCCGCATTGTGCTGTATGGTAAAGACACTGAATAGTCTTTTGTGTCGCTGAGCACGGTTTCTAAGAAAACACACAAAGTTTTTTAATGCTGGATGTTCTCTCCATATTCCTTATGTACGGGAAGTGTTTAAGTGTTCAAATATTGCTTCAGACTCCATAATAAGTGACTTTATTGCGAGCTAAGTGAATGCCTGGGCCCTTACATAAGTCTGAGTATCGCCTATAGGTGAACTTCATCTAGAGAGACATGAAATGTGATTAGGCCGCGTTTGTAGATTGTGAATCACACACGTCGAGCGCCCACTGTCAGCGGCTCTGACCCATTACGGCGGCGCTGCCCGGCGCTGTGGCTCTCCTCGCCGAGCGCAAGGAGGCCGGTTATTAGGAGACGGTAATTGCAACACGGCTCGGACTCCTTCATATCAAGGGCTTCGTTTTAAGTGCCGGCTCTCGTGGGCGACACTGCAGCCCGGGGCCGGCTGGGGGATCATCTAATGATTGCAATTATCTTGGGGAGTTGCGAGGCTTCCTGGAAAGCCTGTGGCTGAGGTGGTGGGGGGTGGGAAAAGGTCCATAGTGACCAACAGCTGGGCTCAGGAAAAGGGACTGTGATTGTTGCAATTGTAAGGAGGTTCTACGAGCTTTAACTGGAGAATTATATCCAGAGAAACAGACGCGTCGGTGTTTAGTTCTGGAGTACAGGGCGAAGGCACACCGCTTGGCCTGCATTGCAGATATCAGTGCATTCGTGAAGAATCTGAAGAGCTACTTTGAGTCGAGTCCAATAACTCGGGGATAACACTCACTCCTGTATCCCATTCTGGCAAACCATCCAAACTCAAAATGGGTTCCAGACAACTTGTAGCAGCATTTCCCACTGCTATGAATGTCAGTCCCTCTTAGACACACTCGACTGTAGTGGTTAGACTTTAAAAACACGGCAGATGATTAATCAGCATGAGAGCATCTTATTAAAAAATTTTTAATAAAATCAACACAGACTACCTTTCCTGCTCGTCACAGTTAGACTAATGATCCCCGAGACTGCGCACTAATGCGAGTCGCACGGGCGTGTGCGCTCTGCACTGATCCCTCCACGCACACGCGCTCATCAGCATAAGTGTCACGACAGCAGTCATATGCGCAGAAATGCACGGAGAATCGCACATCATCCCGCATGACTAATCCGCACAATCCCTGACTGACAGCGCTTTGTGCATCTCCTGGAACACGGGAACGAATTTGTAGCTGCCTACGCTGCCCATGACAAGCGACAGATGAGGTTTCAGATGCTGAATCACTCTCTGCCGAGAAGCCCAAGCCTTCATGAGAAGATAGGACACATGCATACGATGGAAGAGCGTTCACGGTGTCAATGAATTCAGGCTCGGGAGCCAGGGGCTGCCCTGGAGTAAAGCACTTTGCCGATTTAAAAGGAGAATCGGGGAGAAGGGATCTGTGCTGGAAGGGGGATCTGGGCCAGGCTGAATCTGGGATGTAGACTCAAGCTTGATAAACCAAAGACACAGCAGTTCTTTCTCTAGCAAGCACAGACCACCGCACGGCAACCTGTTTCCCATCCGCCGCTCGGCACACACAGAGGCGCAGATGGACTCCCTTGGCTGCTCCCCGTCCAAACTCTCATGGCAGGGAGGCTGAGACGCCGCAGCCAAAACCTGCAGCCAGTGTTGAAAGGCTGCTGGATGCCAGCAAGCCCTGGGGATGGTAGTCCTTGACTGGGTTTCCTCCTGGCCGCCAGCGCTGACTATAATATATGCTCCTAATGAGGATATTTTAGTCTGACCGGCAAGAGATAATGATGTGATGAAAAACACGGCATTGTAACCGAGGCAGGGAAAGGGGGCTGATTACCTGAAAGAGGCTCAGGAGCGGAGGAGTGTGGGGCTGTAAATGAAGTTCGGGACTCGATTACACATCCCCGTCCTCAGCTAATTCTGAGAGTAATAAACTTCTTCTTTTCGTTCTCCTGGTTGCATTTGCTGCAGGAGAATCCAGGAAGTAATGGCTCACCTTGATGGAGACAATGCCTGGGATGTGCTTCTATACACTGCAGGCAGCTGATAAATCTCCGTCCCCAGACAGAGGCACACAGAGAGAGTCCCTGGCGAACTGTACAGCTGATCTGAACCCCTGTTCCTCGCGGTACGGCTTTCCAGACTCTGAGATTGGTATATCCCTCCTCAAGTGACTGATGAGGTTTGGTCTGTGCAGGCGCACCCACACACATCTTTAATCCCAGGGAAAAGGATCGGAACGTGAGAAGCAGGCGTTTTAATTTCCTGTTCCGCCAGACAAGACAATACTGAATCAAACGCAATGTGTAATTCGGGATTAAGAGCTAATTTAAAAGCATCCCCACCGTTCATTTCCATCGATACGGCTGGGGATTAACACTAGTGATCAGGAATAAATTAGACAATTCTGTAAACCTGAGCCAAAAAGAGATTCGTTTCCCCCCCCAAAAAAAAACGTTTTCCATTGGGCTCTGTTTCTTTACACACCAGAGAAAGCACGAGAGCGGCTCGTTAGAAGCACAATTCAGAACAAAACCCTGACACAGAGGCAGAGTGAGGTGAGAGGGGAGAGACAGGAGCCGCAGACACGGACCCGTCGGAGCCGCATCTCAGTTCCTGACAGTTCAGAGCAGAGGACCGTGGGCCCCCAGTTTTAAACACTTTCATTATTAATGTGTCACACAGCGAGCGGGGAGAGCGCCGAGAGGAGCTGGGAGGAATGTAAAAGCCCAATATTTATCTTGTATCACTTTGCCAGCTGCCACAGTGATTCCCAGCTCCACTCATTCTTCCCATTGTCAGGAGCGCGCTGTGATTGATGGCCCTGCCTGCCTGGGGGGGAGTACGGGAGTCTTCCTCGATCCCGCTTCCTGTACTTCTGTTCACAAAACAAGATATCAGGGGCTGCGTTTTGTCTCCGTGTTCACGTCCAAGGGAAGCCAAACTGCCTCGTCAGCTCTCTTTGCCTCCACACTCTTTCATTGTGGAGAAGAGCGCGCTTCAGGGAGAGAGAGCATTTCTCGCTGCTGGCTATACCCCCCCGACACACAGCCGCGGGGAGCCCGTCGAGATCCTTTTCTTATCAGCACCACACAGGCGGTACAACAACCACACAGTGAAGCCCGGTCGGCCAGGCGGCACCGCACTGCTCGAGTCAGGGGCCCGTTCTGCTCAGAAACCCGACACGGGGAAACGCAGCCCGGCAGGGAGAGGAGGGGACGACGCTGTTTCTGCCTCTCCACCCTGTCCTTGCCTTTGTGTCCTCAAACCTTTTAAGAATCTATGGCACTATGAGAGTGATCAGCTGTATCTAAACAGGCCACATCGTTAGAAAACCCTGTTGATTATGAATGATATCAGATGCAGCCGTCTGCAGGACTGTACACATTTAATACGCCTTCATATTTCATGAACCCCTGCAGTCAAATGAATGTAAACCCATGTCAACAGCCACGTCCAGCACATTACAAAGTTAACCACAAATCCGCTGGCTAATGAGCTTCTGTTTCAGCACAGGCCCAGACATCTGTCCCTTTAACGAGGGCATCAGAGAGAGAGGGAGACAAGACTCTGTGTGGGCCGTTGCGGTTTAAAGTTTTACACACTGCAGTGGTCAGAGCCCCTGAGGACTGAGCCGGGCTTTGAAGCGGCCCTGGGCATGATAGCCACACTTAAGACTGTGCTGACTCTCCAAAAACCCCAGCGCCTCAGAGCAGGGCGCGGTGACTCAGGCTCAAGGCATCTCGGGTTTGTAATTAGGTTTACATTTCAATCACAGCCCTTTCAGCGGCCAAGGGGTTGAGTCGAGGTGCGATTACCTCTGTAACCTCCCATACCGAACACATGCAATTGCACTGGAAAATACAATTGCCAGCCAAGGAGCCTCGCCGTACCCCCCCGCCCCCACACACACATCAAACACAGGTCTTTGAAACAACCTGCTCGGCATCAATAAGATATGCACGCCGATTAAAGAAGGCAAGTCATGCTTTGAATCTGTGAGAGAGGAGCGGAGGACAAGCACCTGCATGTGGCTGCCGCTCTGAATGAGACGAGCACGGGACGGCACCGGCCCGTTTCCGTTTACCCAGTGGGTCAGACACACACCGAGCCAGTCCAATAGCCACTGTGAAGACACGCTGTTCCCCTGGGTGCTCAGGGGATCTTCAGCTGACAGGGACTGCTGTGTTTTTAAAGCATGGATTCCCAAATATGCCCCCACCGATACAACACTAGCTATATATAGCCGTGGCTACAGGAACTCAGCCAGGCCCTAGAAATGATTTTACCCTGTCCAGTATATCTCACATTTGCCAAGAAAATTAGAGATTGTACAAGGGATAAATCGTAAAGGATTCACAGGCAAAGCAACATCAAAATCTTTGCAATATTGTGACTTTGTAGAACCTAGAACGAAAAATAAGTGTTCATGCAGATAAATTCACTGGTAAACAGCAAATAAACAATCTATGAAGTCTAAGACCTGCGTGAAACATGAGCTTGCCTTTTTTCTTTCTTTTACATGACACCAGGCGAATATGATGAAGTCCTCAAGTCTACGTGGAAAAAGAGAGGTAAAAGAAAACCGAGAAGCAACCCTTGCATCAACACCCGGACAGACCCGTGAGTGAAAGGTTGCTTCTAGTTCTGCAGTCTGGGTCGGGAAAGCCAGTTCGAAACTTGAGAGGCGGCACAGTTTGTCTTTCTCATGCCAGGCAGACCACGAGCAAGTCATAGCTGGTAATAACTCTGGAGAACACACATGACCTCGGGACAAATCCCACAAGGACGGATGAGCCGATGGTAGCTAGGGACAGACCGGGGCGGATCATAAATCTTGCCGCTGCTTTCAGTGTTGCCGAGCAAACTATAGGGGAGAGAAATTACATTTCTGCCGATGTTCAATATTTATCCTACTTTGTTATGAGATGAGCCGTCACCGATCCCTTATTTTATTCACCCTCCCTCAGACTAGACCAGCATTCCTGCCACGCTGTTCCCCAGATACACCGTCCTCCCAGGCATCCGCCCGCCCGTGCGGAGGAGAGCGGGCCAAGAGTCAAACAAGAAAGAGGAGAAGAAAGAGACATTAGCCAAATTCTGCTCTCCTTCTGCCAACTCGCTGTATAGATTTAATAATTACTGTCACCAGGTCCTGAAGTATGTCAACAATATATAAAATAAGATACTGTAACAGCACCATTAGAATCTGACTCACTCGCTTTCTGGTATTAGCAAAAGCTACGCTGTTCAATTTGTTATTCGTGTGGTTTTATTTTATGTTAATGTAATGTTGTTTTTCTTCGATTTTATATCATGAATAGAATTTTTTTTTTAAGCAGAGTATCTATTATGATCATTCTTTTATATAGACCTTGATAATTACCTAATAATTTCTAGTTAAAAAGTAGCTGACACCCCGATAGCCCTTGAAATATACTGTGTTACAACAAAATAGGCTACTTTATAACCCTTTTACAAAAGAAAAAATCCCAATCTTTCACATAAAATACATTAAATAACAGAGTGTCACTTTAAAACATAAGGTCGCTAATATTTCAGTTTTATTCTGTTAAGAGATTAGTGCTCAGAAACCACTACAGGCATCTCATCCGAGTGGCATTTGTTTATTTTTAATTTTTTTAACCAACAAGTTGCTTTCCGTTTGGACTAAAGTCAAACGGGATGAATTACAGGAATGCTAAATGTTATTCCAATTAGCTGCCATAACCGCATCTTAGATAAAGCTAATCCTCTTTAGAGCACAACCTAAGAAGCACATCTAAGCTGCTATAATAAAATAAACATCACTTTAATGAGTTGTTAAATAGAGAGCAGCTGCTCAAATTGGGTTAAACGGAACAAGTTTCGAAAAATAAAGTTTGCCGAGTTCGGTGCTGTTGACGAGTCTAATTGATTGGAAATGGGTCCTTTTTTTCCCCCCACACAGGGATTACGCGGTTTGCCTGGCAACGTGGACTCAAAACTTCATTAATGTCATCATGAATATTCAACGGAAACAGAAGATGTCACATTGAAGCTAAAAGACAATCTGCATAGGCAACACAAGTATAAATTAAAGATTGGTTATATCTGCAGGAAAGATTTAAAAAACGTTACAATATCCTTTATAACTCGAAGGAAAGAGAGAACCACTTCAAATATTTAATTACATAACGAAAGCTTCAAATCCTCACGACGGGCAGAGCGGAGGTCGGCTACAGATAATGACTCCAGTCAGGAGTTTTGACCCCTTTAGCCTCGTCCAGACCCCGCTCTCCGTGTTCGGGGAATCAGGTTACGTCCGTATTTGAAATCCACCTCCTGCAGGCTTAAGAGTTCAACCTCTATATTGACTATTGAACGGACCAAATTGAAACAGCCTGACCGGGTCTTTAAACCTGACCCAGACAATTACCCAATGAAGAGCATTCTGTATTGGATTCTGGGAAACAGGAAAAACTTGATAGGGGAGCATTTCCTAAACCCCGTAATTCAGTAAAATGTCATATTTCACCTTTACAATTAATCTGGGTCAAAGACAGGCTCCACAAGTCCCGCTGCAGTGCTCGGGTTTTCAAGCATCCTAAAAGTGTATCATGCAGGCGGAGATATTCCAGACTGTGCTTTAGGGGGACAAAGACCTTTCTCAGTTAATTCTGCTCAATGACATTCTAGCAGATGAATATTTAAGCAGCTCTAAGCTTCACAAAGAGAGGTGGCGTAATGCAATGCAAATCTCACATCTCCATACCTAAAAGTGTTAGCACTACGAGGCCTCTTTTGCACCCCAGAGGAGTCCCGTGAACAGGTCAGACCGGCCTGGCGTGTGCGGAGCACCGCGCGGACGTGCTGGGAGGTGGTGAGAGGAGTTGCATTGTTTCAGGGAGATCACATTAAGTGTGGCAGAGACAATGCCACCCAACAGTAGCATAGTCGGAAGAGAGTTTGCGATGTTAATCCGCCTTTGATGACGAGTTACCTGTCCCGACCCGCCCGGCGAGCCAAACCTCCCCCAGCCCCCCACCGGAGACCATAAATGCGCTTCTCTGTGGGGTGTGATGGACTGTCGGGAAAATGAGGGGTAATGAGGATTGTCATTGATACTGCTCCCTCCCAAAAGGAAAAAGACACGTAGAGGGTATTCTTAATGACGGTGGATAATGGGATTAATTAGCCCCAGGATGTGGAGGGAACTTGTATTTCTCATTTCTCATCTCTGCCTGCAGTTGGGAACGGTGCCTGGGCAAAGACGGCAGAGGCAGAGATGTGCTTCTCTTTCCTACGAACAACGTCAAAACCTGCAGTGTGAAATAATGGCCACAGTTAACACCTGGTTCCCCCCCGGATCCTGGAGATTTTAGTTTATGAGTCAATTCCACAAACCCCCGGGCTAAAGTGAAGGAAAACTATCCTGGAAGAGCTTCAGAAGGTGCACACATACCCCTGGGGGCAAATTTCATGTGCTGGGAAAGAGAAAAACAAAAAGCCTCTTCTTTCCTCAAGTTTAAACGCTTATTTTCCCAGAACACTATATTCTTGGTTTACATGATACAGCGCTTTGAAGTCTAAAAAATATGCGGCCGACGTCAGGATTTAGCGACACTTGAGCCCAATCGTCCACTTACAGGTGCTCTCATGTTGCTGTGCTTTTACAGACTAAAACTGTTGTGATGGCGTTGGGCGACTCCACACGAAAACACACTTTCAATCAATTGCATTCAATTCCAGCGACTGCTAAAGCAAATGGAGGCTCCGAAAAAACCCATAAAATACAAATAATAAAACCTTGAGGGGCTCAGTGATTTTTTTCTTTAGCCCTTTTCCTTAACTGACATTATCAAATGCATTTAAAACAAATCTGACCTTTAATGCTCTTTTCACAAGACAGGGGACGGGAATTTCAATTTTTTGAACATCAACGGATCTCAAGATAAGCTCCGACCAGCTTGGGACACCTGCAATCTCACGCTCCGTAAAAACCTCACATCTTTCACCCGTTCAGAGCGTAGTAAAGCATGAAATGCTGCCAAAAAAGGCAAGCGAACAATAAGTGCTCAGTGACAGGCTGTCACCGCGCGAGACGACTATCTCCCAATAGGTTCCGGAAGATAACGCCAAAGACAAAATTATACAGCTGGAGATTACAATTTAGGGGCATTTTATGGTTTGGGCAGGAGCCATCGCCAATAATGAGTGTTTCCGGGGGATGGCGGTGGTTGAAAAAGCAGGGTTTATCATCTTTAAAAAACTTCCCTTGTCTTGTGTTGACTACGCCGCGGAGCCCTTTTGTTATGGTTAACTAGAGCAGAGGGTCCAGCCCCCGTCCCATCTAAATGCTAATACGGTCTCCTCCCCAGGAAGAAATAGACCATTTGGGCAGGAAGTGCGAGGAAAATACCACTACTAGAACACTTTGACCTTCTTAACAGTTTGTCTTGTTCCCGGGTCTACTTGTGCAAAAATGAACTCGACGTTGAACCAAAGCGTCAACAGGGGGAAACAATCGAAGGGGCTGGCGTTTGGGATTTTCCAGCCATTAAGTTTACATCGTATAATGCGTCTTGAAGCGATGGCACTCAAAGCAGGGTCAAAGATCCCAACGCCATCGTCAAATGACCGTTTTATATCAGTGCTCACAATGATGCATAAACACAGGGCGGAGAGAAATTCAAACACTTCATTGTATATTAATAAACAGCTTGTGTTGCAGAGGGACGCATTTTTCAATCTTTGCGTTTGCAGCGAGGGTTTGAAATCGGTATTTCTAGCTGCAATGTTGACGCCAAGTGCTACTGGACAAAAAGCAGCTTTAAGTTCAGGTTTGACGCAGAACCAAGATCGAATCCAGAAAGTATTGCAATATAAAGTTGTAAAGTATACAAACAGCTCATTGCGAACGTCAATATTTGTCCTTCAGCCCCTGTATTTACACATCGCACTAACGGCTAGAAAGGTTTTTGTTTTAAATATTTACCAGAGAAAATGACATGGATTTAAACACAAACATATTTGAAGGAACATGCAACTCAGAATATGGAAACCAATTATGTTGGCTCCATCCTTAAGGTATGTTATTTGTATTAGTGGAAGATATATGTAAATGCTTGGGTCTAATTCTGTGTGTTCTCCAGGGAGTTACACTTATTTCTGGCAGACTAAATATTTAACCGATAAAACCGATACATAAATAATATGGGGATTCCTTGTGGACGTCTGCGGTTTATCTCTGCATGTCTGACGCATTAGGGTGCATTGCATTTCTTCCCAAATTATTTTAAAGAAGACCAAAGTGCTAAAGTGGGACAACTCAAGTGCAGGTAACACTGGAAACAGCACATTCCTGCAGCAGATTACATCGCACGTCTCGTTCCCTACTCTAATCTGTGGGCTCATCCACAGGGTTAATTACAGGGGGACCTTTATTATATTACTCCAATCTAATCAGATCGGAAAACTGGGGAACGTGGAGGAAAACAAATCCCTTTCTCTAGTCTAGATACAAATCTAAATCCGTGCACTCTGTATAAACTGCAGTTCAAGTCAGGATTCATTCTTTCAGTATTTTAAAATGTAGTACTAAATAACATCCGGCACTCAACATACAAAACTGCTCTAAATGAATAAAGACACTTTTCTCTCTGGCCTCAGAAGTTCCCAAAAGGCCACCAATCAGTTTATTTCACTATTTTGCCCGATCCTGAAGTGTCCTCCTTTTAATTTTAGGCATAATATTTTCTAAAAGCGCTAGTGAACAGTTTGGAGAGCCTGTGAGTAAAGCTATATTATCACTATTAGCACCGCCTGCAACCGATACCCGGCCTTAATCTTCACAGGACATGACCAGGCTGACACCTGAGCCCCCGTACCCCCGATCGCTCCTTTTGTAGAGACAGCTGCGCCCCTGCCTGCAATGCGGCTTTGGACACGCACTCGTCCTCCCCACTTGACCAGAACACAGAGAGACCAGTGTGTCTCGGAGGCCCGTGCTAAGTCCGGCGGACACGAGAGGCAGCGATATTCTGCCTTCAAAGCAGACATGAAACTGGATCCTCTGTGTAGCCGCCGTCTGAAATGCTGCCACAGTTGGCCCGCTGCATTAAAAAAAGTCACCGTTACATTACGTGCATCTCTTAAAGGTAGTCAAATCTAATTATTTGCCATACCTTCCCCTCCCTTTGACACTGATTGCCACCGTATTAAAGTGGCCCGATGCTATCTCGCACACTTTGAAGGCCGAGCCATTTCACACTTGGAGAAATCCGCCTCCGAAAGGATATCAAAGCAGAGGCAGAGCCCAGCCCAGAGCCGCGGGGGTCCTCTGGCTTCTCTCTCTTTGCTCTGCTCTCCACTGTGGGCTTTGCTAGACCAACACACCCCCGCATTTCCATTCCGTGGCCACTCCTGGGCTGGGTCTTGTTTGTTGGTTTAAACAGGTTTGCCTAAAGACACAGATTTGAAAGCCTGTAATCTCGCAGAAACCTGAGGTGACTTTGGGAGAGCAGGCCTTTGCACAAACAAAGAGGTGTAAAGCTACGGGATAAAGACAGGGTTCTCTCAGGAAGAATAAAACGGAGACCCGCATGTCATCGTTTTGTCTGGCAATGCTCTGCAGAATTAAAAAGGCTCTGAGAACAGAATCCAGTCAGAGCTGGAGACTTTTTTTAGCTCCCAAAAGGACTGTCAATCATCTAAACCAAATCAGGGCTGAGCTGTAATAGTGATGAGTGAGCTTCAGTGTCTGAGCACAGCCACTCAAATGTGTGATCACTTTGGGATCCATTTTCTGTGATTAGTACCACACCCCCCACCCTGACGTCACCCTTATAATCTAGTCACAGACAGACAACTGATTTGTTAATTCAGTGCCTGCTATGGCTTCACAATCCATCTATTTATTTATTATAACATTTTCAATCAATAATACCATTTACTTGCGTTTTACATGCCTTGTCGCGGGGCTGTTCCAGTTTTGCCTGACCGTACTTAGATGGTAGATTCAGTATTCAGTCTGGCTTTTCCAGAGAGACGCCAAGCAGCCCAGGGTTCACATTATAGCATCTCCCACAGTGTCGAGCAGCGAGGCACCGGGCAACACACTGGAGACACACTGGGGACACGCCTGCACACTTATCCACTCTCCTTCCTAACCCGGTATTCCTCCGAGCATTCCCGGTTCGTTCTCCCGGGACCCCCATCCCAAAACTGAAACAACTTCCTCCCGTTAGCCGCTACGCTGAGAGTATTTATCTCTGCATTCTGGCACATTGGTTTCAACTTTTTTGTTTATTGGGAGTTTAACCACTAAAAAACTATTACATTAAATATAATTAGGACTACATACATTTTTCATTATCTCATGCCTCCTGCTCCTAACCCGTACCCACATGCCTCTTTCCTCCTGCCACTCAACTTTAGTGTGCAGATGCTGCAGTTTTCCTTCTTTTATTTATTTGCGCACCAAATAAGTTTCTGCTAGAAAGCTACGATCTATGACTTAACGCTGTCCTCTATGAAGTGATGTATATATTTAGCTCACTGGAGAGAAGTCTGAAAGAGCATGCAGGTTGCCTGGATAAAGATTGCGGCTAAGTAACTACAATAACACTACCACCACCACTCCTACTACTAATAATAATAATAAAATGGCTCAGTGCGTAGACAGATATAATCTCCAGAAACCTGCTATATTGGAACTTTCAGCCTTGGCAAAAACAGCTGGAACAAAACATCAAAAGCACAAAATGGAGAAAGAACTAACTTTTGTGTGTGGGTGGGGCTCAATTTAAAGTAGCAGGGCTCACAGAAAGGAGCCACGTTTTTAAAGAGGCCGCAAATTGTAAACCCCGAGAATTGAGCAAGGGAAACGCGATGTTCCCGATGATTTTGTGATATTAGGCAGCTGACTTGAGGGCAAAAAAGTAGAGCTCCATTATTAAAATGATCCCAGATTTTCAAATAAGCTACTTCAACTTCACGCCTGTTAGAGATGTTTCAGACGTGCCGGACGGAGGCGCGCCGTCCCCAGGAGATTCGGGGCCCTGGAAATGTATTCGATTCACATCACAGAAAGGATGATTTGCAGTAAGTGCTAAGCCAGACACAATGCACGGAGGCTATTTCTCAAACAGGACTTTGTAATGGAAAAAATGCTGACGTACAGTAATAGCACCGGCAGGCAGCTGGCAACCTAATGCCAACACTCTCAACTAGTAGATCTCAGTTCGCTAAACTACCTCCTTTGTTAACCAATCATTTATGTGCACTTTATTTTGAAATCATTAGAGAAGGCAATTTTGTTCAGAGAGCATGCTAGCGAGCCGTTTCCTCTGCTCAAATCCGGAGTCTTTTTGGCACGGCCTTGTAACTGATATCAGTAACTAGTGGAGTATATGCACACATAAGGTCATATTGGGGAAACAAAAAGTGTTTTCCAAGTGGATCTTATCATGCAATCAGCATTACACCCGGCTGCCAAGTTTCTGTTGACCAAGATTGGCCAATCACACATTTCTAAATAATGGTGAGGAACACAGCGCAGGTTTGGGGTTGCATTAATGGCTTTCACATAGAATAAACACTGTGCAAATGCCACAATCGCAGTTGTGTGTACGTTTCCATTTGTTTTAGGCCGACTTCAAAAGAGAAAAGCAACTGGTCAGAACTCGCAATGTAGGTCGCTGCTTCCGCACGCCTGTTTCTGGGGGCACCAATTTAATAGTTCGATGCACTTTATGTTTTGCAATCATATAATACCATTAGCTACTCCAGATACTTCACTAAATGTCCTGAAATAAACACAGTAATCTATTTTCAAACCCGGCGTTCAAATTTGTCAACTGTATTGTCAACACATCCTCCGCGGTGAACATTAAATACATACATTCAACATAAGTACGAGTCAACAGATCTCCCCCAGGACCAAGCTCAGACTAATGAGCATTGATCGAACTTCTTTAAAATGGAGGGAGCTGTGTTCACTCTGTCAGGCGGGGTTTCTCTCCCGCTTGAAAGAAACCAAAACCCTGAAACAATGTCCGAGACGCGTCTCGCGATTCCTGTGTGCCGTCAGAGAAAATCAGCGGACTTTGACAACAAAGTTTACAATCCTTTCTTCTTGTTTTGTGCAACTCATCTCACACCAAGACCACCTGTAGGATCTCTGCGAAACGTCCGAGGCCGGGGTCTGGTCGCAGCACAGCCCCTGCTCCGAGAGGCACGTTGTTTAAAACCGGACTCCCCCGGGAACAAAACAACAGGTCGCGTTTCATAGCAGGCGATGTATGAAGAACAGATGAATTGGAGGATAATGAGGATAAGCAGCAAAGCCTGCATCCCAGAGGGTGTCAGCACGCCCCTTCTCGAGGCCTAATTAAGGCATGGAATCTAATTGGGAAATAGTTGGAGCAGGAGAATTTGTCAACGTTAAGGACTTTCAACACGACTATCCCAATTATTTACAACAGAGAGATCTGGATCCGGGTGTTAAACAACTGGAATCCATACCAGCACCGAAATAATATCCTAGACAAAAAAAATAAGTTTTAATTAACACAGGCCTCTCAAAAATGCAGGAGGCAAGAGAATTTACAACAGATTTTATTTTCTCAAGGAATGTACACCCCCTCCCCCCCGAGTCACCCGCAGTGCAATCCTGAGGAAGAAAGCTTATTCTGTCCCACAATTAGTGGAATCCACCCATTACACTTGGCAGAAAGCTCGCATCTTTATATTATAGCGGGAGAGAAACCCGACCTGCCTCCTTTCACAGGGAGAAATACAGCTGCGGCACAAGTTTCGACACGCCGCGCATCTCCATGGGGCCCAGAGCCCTCTCCGCGGAGCGACCGCCGCAGGTTCAGACTCACGCGCTGCGCTGCGCTACTCTGGGGTTTGCTGGGCAGCTGTATCGTGCAAAAACACCAATTATCAGCCCGTATGTCTACAACGGCGAGCGGCGCGCCTCGGGGATCTGGGGGTCAGGGAAACGGGAGTGCTCGGCCCCCGGAGCCAGTTACATAAATAAAGGAGCCCAGTTCCTCCCCGAATGAAAGGCCTTGTCATCTGTTATGACGCCGCAGCAGTTTGCCGTTTTGTGTTAGAGTACGTATCCTTATAATTGAGGTCAGAAATGGCAGGTACTCGCTCTCTAACAGTACTACAGAGCAAGGGAAACTCCTGTCAGTTCCGTCTTCCTGATAAATATCTTCTGAAAGTCGTAAATGCTAACTTGCTCTAAAACATACGTAACAAAGTGTGACATTTCAGAAAGTACCGGATAAAATGTGTGTCTTCAGTTCTCCTTTGCTACTTTCAGAAATGTTTGAATGTGGTTAATGCAGAATTAAAGTCTGATTGTGTTTACATTTGCTGAATTAATCAACACTTTTGGATGAAAAAACTCATTGTTTCAACAGCACAGACTGCTGTGTCACCTTTGTTGTAACCTTTACCCATCAGACCATCTCAGGGCCCTCCTGTGGGGAAAGTGCATCTTCAGGGTTTGTCATTTTAACTAAAAAAAGAAGGCACTGAAAAGAAACCCAAGATAGCTTTGGCAGAGCCCGACTGTCAAGCGTTTCCTGAAATTTTAACCCGGTGGCTCACAGCTCTCAAAACAAACGCTTTTGTTTCCAGGACTAATCTGTGATTGCTGCAGCCCCTTTGTCTCCGATTGTCTAAGAAATTTCTCGATCAGGGAAAAAGAATAACATGAAGACAAAAAGAAAGGGAGGACAAAAAGAAGCAGGGAAATCTGTGAACATTTGATTCCATAAATCAATGAGACAATCACAATAATTAAATTGTGGGACATTACATTCCCCTGGCTTACATAGCAAATACATCTGCCTGAAGACAAATTAAATTGAGAGGCAAACTGAAGAACAAGTAAAGTTCACTAACAATGACCGTTTCTTCGGCACACACAGTATACAGTAGGATGCACTGAAATGTACCGACTCTCTCCACACGGATCTTACACTGAAAATGGACGGATTGTTTGGGGCTGGCTACCTCAGTAAATTCGAAACAGAAAATGACAAGTTTCCATTTCACAAAAACAAAAACAACTAAAGGCACTGTTCGAAACTGGAAAGTCTCGAAAAACAGATAAATAAAAAACTTCAAGGCTCACAAAGGACTCAGGCGAAGGTGTGGGCAGGGGTTTCTTGGCCTGTGTGTGTAATTTGCTTTTCTTTTTTTTAAATCTATTGAGTTAAAGAAAGTGTGCGGATCAGCGCTGGCGTCCCGGGGAGCCGCCATTGAGCTCGCCTTCACAGCTGCCACTGCTTTTGGCGGTTTGAGGCCGGAGATCCTCTGGAGCCGAGCGGCGGCGTCGACAGCGTGACTTTTAATCCAGACTCTCTCTCCGCCCGACGCGCTGGGCTAGGGCCTTTCAGACAGGCATTTGCATAGCAACGACTAAAGGCATCAGACCTGCTCCGATGGGTTAAGGCAGCAGGGGAAAAAAAAAAAAGCACATACACACACACACCAAAAAAACGGTTCAGGAATTGATGCAAACTGGCCTTTTGTCATTTCAAGGCTGCATTGTGAGGCCGGCTTAAGTCACGAGACAAAAAAACGAAACCTCCGACACTAAATCAAACCATGAGCTTCCACTTTATATATACTCTACAGAGGAGATTCAAAAATGGACTGCAGGGAAATGAACAGTATTTCGAGCAGCTGGGGTTGTTATTACAACACAAATGCTGACGACTGGGTGTCGCCGTTTAACTGCACAGCTAATGGTTTCCATCACTTTAATTTCTCTGCTGTGGATGGATTAGACTGGTCTATAATTAATAGTCAGTATTGTGTGAGAGGTCCATCTGGCACAATGACACACTTCCACAGCGGAGCCGGCCCAGCAGGATGGGGCCTCGGCCATTCAGGGAGCCGTGTTGTGAAGAGTGGGTTCTAACGGGCTTTGGGACGGCTGTCAGCTCCATCCGTTCCACTGCCCCCTCCGAACGGCAACGCAAAGGCACCGTCGCGCAACCGCCGTCTCCTCCGTTTACAAGATCAAACTGTTTTCTCTCTCCCTCTCCCTCTCGGCCACAAACACACAGGACTGATCCACGGCGTCTCGGAGCACCGGGATGCATCGCCGGGGTACGATGTGCGTTCGGGACCCAGCCTCGTTCTGTGCGTTTCTCACCCCTGCTCTGTGCATTGTGTCAGGCTTTCAAACCGCATTATGTCTTGCCAGCGCTCAGTCGCCGTACAAGCGATCCAGAGAGTAAAGCTACTTAAAGTGCAATTGTACAAATGGCAAAAGAAATAAAAACAGGGGAGTTGTGCGCCTGTTCCCGCAGTGTGTTCTATTTCAAGCGTTCGGCAGTTCAGCCCCAGAACTGTCAGAGTCCATTACAATAATCTGCGTCCTCTGCCTGGATCTAATGCCACAGCCGCTCCACTCGGGGGCAGAACGACACGCAGACAGCACAACAAAGCAAATTATTTAGCATCCCACCGCCGTGCTCGGCCCATAACTGTCAATCCGGGCCTGTGACGGGTGGTGGGGGAGGGATTACGCTCATGACAAAGTGCGGCTTGTAATGCAGGCGCAATGCGGGCGCGGGGGACGTGTGGCACGACTGTACCGGCACATGTGTGTGCTGCTCTGCACGGAGAGGCATGCACAGGGAAATGGCCAACGGTCTGACTTTCGCCTGTGAAATCCCACGTCTGCCCATCGTCAGAAACACCCCCCGTGCCCGACCTGCTGGGAGGCATAGACTCTACTGGGTTGAACAGGGGCTCGAACTGGTGTTAGGCCCTTGTCTTGGTATCCGTGAGTCCCCTGGATTTATATGAGTTCAGTCAAGTTCAGCCAAAAACAGCAACGCTCATCAGAATACACAAACCCGTCCGCCACCGAGAAAATCACACCAATGGGAACGGCTGTTTGAGGGGACGAGAATCGAACCCTGTACTCAGAGAACTGTTGATACAGCTCGATTTACCCGTGACCTAAAACACAGACAGATACTACAGACGCGCCTCCCCTTTTCGGTGTCTAAGTACATGTCACCGAAGACAAGAAATGTGATTTTAATGACACAGTGATCAAATGATAAATACAGGGCTGGGACATTTATGTGATTGTGTTACCAAAACAGACTAGTTTAAAATAAAAGGAACGACCAGGATTTTAATCCATTTTAGGCTGAATGTTTTAGATTTGTGTTGAGGAGCTGTAAGATGGTGCCATTTTTTTTTTTTTTTTTTTGTCTACATAATACAGTTAAATAAACATAAAAAGTATTTTGCAATTCTTAGTGAGGTTATGTAGAATTAAGTCAGCCAATTTTCCAGGGAAGGAGAGCTGATAATAGTTCTATGAAACAATCAAACTAACAGTTATAAATTGTAATATTGTATTTAATACATTTTTTTCTTTTAAAACAGAAAAATAGCCTGATTTACTTGCATGTTTTGTAACAAGGCACAGTCCTCTTACAGAGAAAAAAAGGAAAGCTAAAATATTTAAAGCTTATTCCAAACAACTCTGAGCTCTCGTCTGATTTGTTAAAAACATTATATGTATGAAAGGCGATCCTCGTTTTCCCGAGGGAACGTAGTGGGGAAACCACGGCTTCACAAGAAATTTTTTGTTGTATAAATGTCACTTCTCTGGATTTCGTCAATGCCCGGGGCTACATCAAAAAGCAAATTAGTTTTAAATTTTAATCCCTCGGATAACAATTAGAGAGATTCGGGTTTACAATAAACTCCTGGATTTAGCTGTTATTAGTCCAGTGGCTCTGAACAAGAAATCATTAGATTTCGGCTTATCATGTAAGAAACTGGGTTACAGCATGGCTTAAGTGAACCTTGTTGACGATCGTATTGAGACACAAACAGGTCGGACTGGTAAAAACATGGGGGAGAAAAAACTATTGAGGGGAAACGAGAATCTGTCCGATACTGAATTACAGAAAATGTCGGCTTGCAATTTGAGAGGTTTAAGGAAATACAGAACTATTTATAGTGCAATTCTTGCTTAATAATTCCAAGCTGATTAACATTATGGTGACTTTCTTTGCAACTTTAAGGAAATTCAAAATTTTTGAGAGGCGAAACTAATGTGAACAAAACGTTCGGGGGTGATTTCTGGTCTTAATTAAAGTTAATCATTTGGGTGCATTATGTGTAATTGTATTATACAAAAATAAACAACTGACATTTTAAATTCTTGAATTCATATTTTATTGTCTTAATTGTTGGGACAACTGGACAAAACTGAGAAATCTCTAAAATCAGATAATATTCCCTTTTCCCCCCTTGAATAAAAAGCAGAAATGAAACCTGTTTTCCCCTCTTGCTGCTTAAGTTCTTCCTATAGGCGAGACGGGCCTTTTCTCCACTAACCTCACTAGCGGAAGAGAAAAGAGATGACAGGCTATGACTTTACAGCCAGAAATAGCCTCTCTCAATCGCTGCAAGACATTCGGTGCCCTAGCGATGTACTTCCCTTTTCTCAGTCAATAAAAACCCTGACCAACAATTTATCCAGCAGGACTGACCTTTCGGGCATTGTTTTAATCTTGTGGGATGATCTTTCGATAGGTCTGATTGAGCACTCACTACTTTCCTACATCCTATTTTCAGAAACCAGCTACATGCACATATGAGCCAAACGATCAGAGACAATTATAATAATTCCCATTTACTGCAGAGATGACTCCCTCGGCCAACATGGCACTGACTATGTAGGTGGACTGGTCAACGAACACAAAGCAGGACAAGAGCTGGACTCTGGGACATGAAAGGAAACGCCAGCTCCCGATTACTCTGCAGAAAAAACATCCAGAAATACCGCAGCCCTGCTCTTAAACAAACAGGCTGGAGGGATCCGCTGTTGACAGATGTCCGGATCGTCTGAACTGCCCAGACCGCCCGAAATAGTTTGAGCGGAGACAATCGCTGGCGCAGACGGATTCCCACTCCAGGAGTACGACCGTGCCTAATCCCACAGGGCCACGGCGTCGACTCTGGCAGTGTCGGCGGGTAAGCCGTTCCGCGGTGGCTCTAAGCCCTGCCTCCTGTGAGAGACGTGCTCGGGCGGCAGGTAGAGGGAGGTGACGGTACGGAGAAGCCTACGTGACACTGCGAGAGGAAGTCTCTTTCTTGTGTAAACCGGGCTAAACCTAGCGCGCCGAGCAGGTTTATTAAAGAGCTGAAGGTTGGCATTGCCTATTTAAACTGTGACAAAGTTAATCCCAGGACTGTCAGTTTTAATCACAAGAACATTGATCGCAACGGCAATCTCACTGGCTGCTCTTCCCCCCTCCCTCCTTCCCTCTCTCGCTCTCTCTACAGCTGACTTTAATACATTAAACACTGGCAACTCAATAGGCTGCCATTTATTATACATGACGCCGGACTCGCACCAGGGCAGAGAGAGAGCCCCTGAAAGCGCCAGATGCAGGACTACATTCACAAACCAACAAAACAACAACAACAAAATCAATGCACAGCGCTCAGAATGACTCGGTTCCGGTGTATTACTCTAACTCTGGGTGCTAACCGAGCCGCTGGGAGCCGAAGACTCCCTGCGTCGAGCCGCGCCGGCTGCTCTTCAGAGCTCAGGGGGTGCACTGGAAATATTTTTGCAGAAAGAGAGATTTCACATTTCCTTTCCTTTTATTTTTGACGAGCACACAAACAGCCAACGGGCGTTGCCATGGCAGCTAATGGAGTAAAATCTGTACAATTTAACTGCCGCTTTAACTTGAACAATTATCCCAAACCGAGAATTACCGGCATTAGCACCGCCATTTCCAGCGGAAAGTCTGGAGACGACTAATCAATGTGATGCGATCAGCCAAACCATTTATATTACCTCTTTAGCATAATTACAGCATTCACTAATCAACTCCGATGCAATTTCCATCACAGCGAATCTTGAGATATATATATATTTTAAATTTTAATTCCCCATCATAAGGTTAAAATAATAAAACTGCCATTTAAGAAGAATGTCAGTCTGTCTTCAGGCCTGTGACAGAGCGAGGCGCAGGAACGGCACTAATGGCAGCCGAAGCCAACTTACTGCTCCACGTAATGGTTAACATCGCTCGAGGCCAGATGACACAATGACTCGAGTTTTCCTTGATAGCTGAAATTAGATCTCATTTATTTTCATTCAACTATTATTCTTATTCCACCAGCCCCACACTGGATATTAAGCCTCTGGGAAACCGAGGGCCGTTTCAAAGCAAAGGTTTGAAGTGAATCAAGTAAAAATGTGTCCTTGTTTGGGATATAAAAGGGGAGGGGGACTCCTTCAATAAATGTCTGAGGAGAGGAAAAAATGCCCGCTCCAAGCGATGTAACTCGCCAGCACCTGCCCAGCATCCCTGGAAACATAACTCAGTCTGCGCCGGGACGCGCTCGGCAGGACTGTATTGTTACGGCTCCCGGGGGGAGACGGCAGAGTAAACGTATGAGTTTTAGTAGCACCGGTCTCCGAGCAGGGGAGGAGTGCAGCACCCTGTGAATCTCAGAGACAGATAAAACACGTCAGCGTCTGCTCTGGTACCGACCCAGTCCAGGAGCCGGTCGCTCCAATCACAATCCCTTCTTGCTCTCCACTCACAACTCTATTACGTGGCACCGCGCGATGTAACCCATGTTTTAAGGAGATGCAATACTGTCTGTGTATCTATACGTATATGTTCTTCTATTACACCCCTCTCTCTTAAGATCCCGAAAGCCTGGCCTGACGTTATAAAAGGCTTCTCTGCATGTACATTGTTGTTAATCAGTGCCTAGCTGTTCGCCAGCTTGCTCCTATTAGGAACTTAACAAATCAGTCTTTGCTAATTAAGGACAGACATGCTATTCCCCTGTCATTTCAGTTCCTCTTGAGACATGGGAGCTAAATTGGCAACATCAATCAATTTGTAATCTGATTACAATCTATTTGCCCGTTTACCACCTTGCCTGCGTCTCGTCCGACTTGTACGGAGAGCAGTCGGCCCTTTGTCTTTACAGGGAACGAGCGACTTCCACATATTTTGTGTCATGTGACCCTTGTTGCCTAAATACAAAAAATACACATTTCCAACAAAAATAAAATCAGTGGAAAATGTTTGACATGAAAGAATGCGTGATTGCATACATATAAAGACGCATATCTAAGTCACAAAGAAGGATACACTCATTTAAAAGATGCCGTATATATTTATAGGTCAAATGTCAACAAACTCCTTTCCAAATACATCTTGAACTGTTTACACATTGCAGTCAACTTTAAATGATTTTGGTCTGCAGTGGACAAAGCTTTTCTCTGCTGAAACTACTTCAATCCAATAAACATTTTGCCTGTCTTTTAAAAACGGCCGTGCTCTCTCACCGGGGATTCGGAGGGAAAGGCAGGAAATCCAACAATCATTAAACCCTGAATGTATTGATGTATTTATTTATTTATATCCCACATCTGTCTACTTGAGGTGACCCTCTTCCAGCTTCTGATTAAGCGCTGCTGACACTTCACTGCCCTGGCCTGGACTCGGCGCTGTCTGAGTCACACAGTACAAGAGAAAGTTGGGATCTTGAGAAGCCTACAAGTGCACACTGAACAGTTATAAAAATGTTGCTCATTAACTTCTACCAAATAAAGTTCAACAAAGCAAAACCCCACAGGTTGTACAGCCTAAATAAAATGGTACACCCGTACATTCAGTGCACGACTGGGACAATTACAGAGGTTCAACGGCCCAGATGATTCAGCCGACGACAAAACGTGGCTTTATCGGCCTGTTGATCTCTCACAGGAGAAAACGCACATCCGTCTTCATGTGCAAATTGCAGCCGTTAAAATCAAAAACCTTTGGGGTTTTTAAACTCTGAACCCCCACAGCAGGGTACCGGGCTAATGAGAAAATTACAGACTAAATGTGCCACCAAAAAAATAAAAAGAAACAAAAATGTTAATTTTATGACCACCTGGGAAAAGCGCTTTCATATGCAGCCAAATAGAGGCCAATAAATCTACAAAACGGGCCTTTAAGACAAAACGCTTCTTAGCACAAAGTCAAGTGCTGATACTTGCTGTATTGCTCTGGAAATCCTCACACGGCTCTTCAGAGTGATTTAGCAGCCGTGGAATTGGGATTGTGTTATTCCTCGTCTGTTCAGAGTCACACATCCACACATCTCCTCCCGGACCATCAGCCCGGCCATAAAGCCATTACAGACGATGCGAACTCAAGCCGTGTTTATTTAGTCTCAACAGGAACACCTTCGTTCCTCAGTTCACAACGCACTGCCACGACTCGGCTCCACGGCGGAGGAGCTGCCGCCTCCACCACTAAAAATAGACTTTTTCATTTATCTACGCTTAGCTGCCAAATATATACTTGTAAACAAAGTATAAAAACAAATAATGCACACAAAACAGTGAGAGATCAGTTGTTTTATTTGAACTTTAAAATGTAATGTGCCAATAGGGAATTTTCTATACATTTATTACTGGGGACATAAATAAATCTGTTTTGCTTTTTGAGTTTGTATCTTGTGTTTTGTAGAGCTGCTGGATTTTGGAAACAATTATTTGAAATCTTCAGATTGTTTTTTTGGATTAATTCCTTAACGGCGCATTTATATTATGATTATTTTTTTTATTATTTTTAATTTTTTTCGAACATTGCAGTAGATTTTTCTCCAGATCTATGGAATAAGCGCACAGACACACAAGAGCAAAAAGTCTAAAATACCATCAAATTGTGATATTTAAGACATTCTCATTGGCTGTTGGAAAAGACAAGATAATGTATTTCTATAAAGAGTACAACAATAATCTAAAATCCATAAAACCAAACTGAAAAAAACTATTTTCTTGTATTATGTCCTGTTGGTGTCAGCTATTTTGCTGTGGCAAATTACAGAACAGAGATGGACAAACTGAAGGAAAGCGGACTTTGTACTAATTCCATGTCTGGCATATCAATTAAAATATATAGGCCTATCCATAGTTGTAAACTGAAATTTCAATATGTGCCCCTTCGATCTCTAACCCGTCTCACTCCTCGTCCAATATGAACCAAAAACACTACACAGAAAATGCGATTTTCTGTACTCGCACAAAATGGCTGCTGCGCTCTGCCACAAACATGGCTGCACTTAAGTGGACACTTAAGTGACTTGCTTAGCATGTATAAAGTGAGGCGGTCACGGAAAGAAAGGGCTTCTACATATTTAGGTTTTTTTACCAGCTGGCCCTATACCCCTTAAACAAGAAGGATCCATTTATTTAATCAGAATTGATCACTGTCTGAATCCTGACAAAATGCTTTGCTTGTTAATGACTTTGAACCTGAACTTCAAATCGGCGTTGAGCAGAGCGAAGCATCTCTGAACCTGCGATTCCCCGACTCTTGTGCGCTGTGTTGTGCTGTGTTGTGTGTGCTCTCTGTGGAAGACGACACTGATGGCCATCTCAGAAACGTGCGCCCAGCTCTCCAGTGTGGTTCAGGCTCTTTCAGGCCCACAGTGGGCTGCAATCTGCTCTGATGGCGGAGCGAGAGCGAGGGATCAGCAGAGCCAAGAACTGCAGTTGATGGGATAAACAAACAAATGGCAATTTACTTGACACAATAACCACCAGCTGCTGTAAAACAACAATGCCAGTATTGTCACACCTGTCCCTGTGCAGATGTGTGATCAATCCCATCAAGACTTCGGGGGAGCACTGCTCTTATCCTCACACATTTCCCACCCAATCCTTGAAACCTCAGCAAAAAAGGCCATTTCACCATTATAAACCAGGCCTTCACAAATATGAGTGTAAAGAGTCTAAGAATTTAGTTTTAAATTGTAAACCTTGGCATTTGTTTAAAGCGTATGTGGAAAGACCTTAACAGTAAAACAAGTTTGGAAATATAAAAGTATAACCCGATACTTTAAGCATTTGACATTAACCTCTAACTGGAAACTATAAATACTGAGAAATAATACACAAGGCTGATATAAAAAACCCAAAATCACTGGTTTAAAAAGCAATTCTAAAATTAAGTGTTAAGTTATTCATTCAAGTTTGTCAAAGTTGTCAAAATAAAACAGTAGTTAATGTAAATATTAAACAGCTCTTAAAATCTTAAAAAGCTACTCTGCAATAGGCGCTGCGTAATCGTTGTGGGGAAGATTAATTAAACAATTCAAGTTAATAATAATACAATAAAATCGTATATGCTTAAAGACCAATTGTAACCTAAACTCCAAAGCTCATGCAACTTTTTTTGTCATTTACAGCTTCGCCCTAAACAGATCATTTCACTTTCCAAGCAGCCCATTGAAAGTGTTTCAGATATGCGAGGAAGCCGTGTCCTGTCTTTGTGCTTCAATCTTTTCGCCCTGGGCGCCATTACATTTGTTTTGTAATTGTGGTAATAATCTATAATTGCAAAACTGATGAGGGTTTCTGCATATATGGTGTGGGGACACTGAAATCAAAATGGGCAGCCTGTACGGCATTCATCTTCTGAGAAATCTTCACCTCAACTGACTACACCAAAGCAGGGGAACTACATTGTGACGGGCCTTTAAGAGAACAAAAACAATGAAATAAATTAAAATATGTAATTCTAGGGAGGATGGAAAACAACCCTCTACATGTGGCCCCCAGCCGCCCATCCAAAACTGTTACCCGAGCGGCAGCGCAGACAGACCCTGAACAACAGACCCTGTGCGCATATTCACACACTACAGAAACACTGTGCGCATATTCACACACTACAGAAACACTGTGCGCATATTCACACACTACAGAAACACTGTGCGCATATTCACACACTACAGAAACACTGTGCACACAGTCACACACTACAGAAACACAGTGTGCACATAGTAACACACTACAGAAACACAGTGTGCACATAGTAACACACTACAGAAACACTGTGCACATATTCACACACTACAGAAACACAGTGTGCACATAGTAACACACTACAGAAACACTGTGCACATATTCACACACTACAGAAACAGTGTGCACATAGTAACACACTACAGAAACACTGTGCACATATTCACACACTACAGAAACACAGTGTGCACATAGTAACACACTACAGAAACACTGTGCACATATTCACACACTACAGAAACACAGTGTGCACATAGTAACACACTACAGAAACACTGTGCACATATTCACACACTACAGAAACACAGTGTGCACACAGTCACACACTACAGAAACACACTGTGTACATAGTAACACACTACAGACAGACTGTGCGCATATTCACACACTACAGAAACACACTGTGTACATAGTAACACACTACAGACAGACTGTGCGCATATTCACACACTACAGAAACACACTGTGTACATAGTAACACACTACAGACAGAGGAGCGCCTCACAGCCCGCCAGTGGGAGAGGGCTTTGATCCGGATCTGTATGCGTTTTTTCCTGTCATAGATGGATAGATGGATAGATGGATAGATGGATAGATGCACCCCAGAAGGCAACGTGCCAGATCAGCAATAAGCAGTGAAGTGCGGGTCTGTGCGGCGCTCATTGCTGGCCCTTCATTAGGGTTTACCTGCTCGGCGCCGGCGACTGCCCGCCTCACAGGCGCAGTCAGACCCGGCCCCGGCCCCGCCGCACACACCGCTGCCACAGCACGGGTCGATCACACGGGCACTTACTTGGGGTTTGCGGAGCTCCAGAACACTGAATCCAGGGTTTTCGCTAAAGGCACCGCGGATCTGCACATGACGACGACAACCCACAGGTAATACTTCCACCAGCTCCTCATGCCAGCCATCCTGC
This sequence comes from Amia ocellicauda, assembly GCF_036373705.1. Classification (NCBI taxonomy): domain Eukaryota; kingdom Metazoa; phylum Chordata; class Actinopteri; order Amiiformes; family Amiidae; genus Amia; species Amia ocellicauda. The sequence goes on from NC_089859.1 coordinate 3,373,481, forward strand.
CGGCGGCGGGGGAAACAGAGCCGCTCGGCGATCAGACCTCCCTCGGCGCTGGACACACGGTGTAACTCCCGCTATAGTTCTCGACCCAGAGCGACTCTGCGCACGGTGTGGCGTGTGCACCCTGCAGCCGTGCTGGACGCATAGATGCCGAGCCGCAGCGCAGACCGCGGCTGTACCGTACACTCCCGTGCGCCCGGCTCAGACACGGCAGGTCGCTCCGCGCAGAGGCGAGGCACTGGCGGGGCAGTGCGTTTAAATCCCGGACTTCGAAGTTGCGTGAGTTGCGGCTCCTGGGTAAAGTGGTGTCGGTGCGGGTATCAGACAGGTGCCCTCTCTCCGTCTCTCTCTCTCTGGGTTCAAGGTGATAGTTCGCTACTCCGAGCTTCTCCTCAGAGTCGCATCTACTACAAGTCGCTGCCCGGCGCTTAAATCGGTGAACAAATATCCATCCACGGATGAAGTGCTGTACAACTCCACAGAAGTGCGTCCACGGGCGAGCGGCTGCTGCGCGGCGCTTCACGGCGCTTCACGGCGCGGTCTGCCCCGGGGGAGCTGGCTTCCCAAGCACGGCGCTGTCCTGCGAGGCTGCACTCCCGGCGGCTCGGTGCGTGTCCTGATGCCTGCTCCTGCGTCGTGCCGTGTGCATCACAGCTCAAGAGCCAAGCGCATCCCAAACTGCGGCTGCTGTCGGTGCGGGAGGTGCGGGAGGTGAGGTGCGGTGGGCTCGGCTGACTCGCTCGCTCTGCTCTCGCTCACTGATCCGCTGCCAGCGTCTCACTGCGCCCCTCCCGCGCAGCCCGCCCGAGTAATGTGACGCTCAGGCGAGCGGAGGACAGCCCCGGCCCGCCAGCCAATCGCAGCGCAGCCCCGGCCCGCCAGCCAATCGCAGCGCGGCCGCCGGGGTCCTCGGCTCCAGCACATGCCGGGCTCAGACTGGAGAGGCTTTGATTTTTAATTGTGTCGCTGTTTATTAATCTCTCACAATGAAACACACATCTCCCCACAAACAGTTAAAACTGACATGCCTCCACTGACTCGGCGTTTTTCCCCTTCCTCTGCAAGTGCCACACAAACTCAACACTGCTCTGACTCATTGTCCCACATGACTGAATAATCCCGAAATAACTGGTTTTATTAGTGCTCTAACCTGGAAAAGGGAAAGAAAAAGCATAACCTTTAAAACAATCCATTTTCGCAGTTATGATGCAGAATTTACATGTTGCTCTCCTCTCATATTGTAGTGATGAATATGGCCTTATTTTAGCTTCACCATATAGACCCCCCCAAAAAAAAATAATAATAATAATAATACAATAAAATAATATCATTCAAAACTAATCTGGCAATTTCATTATTAATACTTCTGATAAACCAGTAGGTCTATGTCATGCATGATTTCGACGACGTTGCAATCAGAGCATTTGAGGTATAAAGCATAGAGAAAAAATAAAGAACACACAATTAAATGAATACAGACATAAACAAATGCTGCACATAAATAGCCTCGTTGTGTGTGTGAGTGTATATAAATATATATGTTTAAAAAGAAAGAAAACCGGCAGACACATTTCTGAACCAGATTGTTCTGTGGATCAATGTCGCCCTCTGCCGGCACCCTTTTGAATGATTGCACCCCCCCAATAAAACTTACATTCTGTTTGACATGGATGCTTCACATTTCAGCTGACTGTCACCTCTGTGAGTCGTTCAGTCAATTTGTGAGGCTTGTTCACAAGTCGACTTGCAGGTAAACAAGGTGTTACAAGAAGTGTATTTCATGGTAACTTGTGATTCGTGTAGGATGAAGCCGCCTGTCAAAATGTATGTATTTGTATGTTCCTCCAAACAGCTAATAAAGAATCAAATATGCATTATATATTTGCATAATGTAACATTGCCATAGATTGCTATATCTCCAGCCACTCCCAGTGAGAACGTGTCCAAACTATTATACAAGGCGTTTGTCTGTCCCACACGTTTCTGTATGTGCTGTTTCATGGTTATGTGCATTTACAAAGCATTTAGCTGTAAGCCGTCTTTGCCTAACAAGTGTGATACAATTGGATTTGCTACCTTGCAAAAGTGCATTCATGTTCTCAGAAGAGCTCATTATAATGTGCAAGTGTAATATGTTCGATAATAAAGTGTTCACAGTATTATGTATTCATAATATGCAAGTTTAGATGACACACACTGCTGTCCCACCATGCAAACGTGCCCCCGCTCCGCCATTTATTAAAATAGGATGCAACTGTCATATTCAGATTGCCTCGGGCTGTTGGCGCTTTGCTTTTGTCTTAACTCTGGACAACCTGTACAGTTATTTCCTGTTTCCCTGGACTATATTTTGAATTAATTATTGCAGCTGGTTACTAAAACAGTTAATTACATAAGCTGACAGTGTAACTGTAAACAAGTATGAACGTATGAACTAATGGCCGTGTTTGGAAGCGGATCCCAGTCAGTCCCTTGGGCGGGGCACGTCTTTAGCGGGTGTAGGGTGGTCGCTCGGCCGGTCGCCCCCCTGGGAAGAAGCGTGTTTGGGTGACAGCCGTTAAACGGTCACTTCTGAGTGTCACGTCAGAAAGGGCCTTCCCGACCCTGGCCTGTAACAGCGCCTTACCCAGCGAACTGAATATCGCACTGAGCCGGTGAGATGCATTATTTGTTTCAGTAAGTGATCATTGTGGCTCAATTAACACAGTTTAAGAATAAACAGCTGTTTTAATTACCTTTCCCTCCCGAGTCCTGGCACACCTTCGCGCCCCGCTGAAAACAACACTCCGCGCTCGCCTGACGTCACCCGTGTGCGGCCGTGCTGCAGCGATGCATTATGGGATTTGAAGTTCCCAGGGGCCGGTGCGCCCCGGCATTCCCCACACGGTCACCGCCCACGTCACCCCAGGCCCCAGCCAATCAGGTGAGCGATTGTGTGGCGGTGGGCGGAGCGACGAGGGCCTCTTTGTGGAGCGGATACAATGACTTGACACTTGACGTTTCCGATTGATCACAGTTATTAGTTGGGACGATTCAAAGTCCATTGACATTGGTAGTGACATGTCCCTACACTCATCTTCTGATCATTTTAAATTTGTATATAAATATTCTACAAATAAATCCGTAACAAAACAGACAAGATAAAAACAGACCATATGCTAGAACAAAGGGGAAACGACATCTATCATCGTTGCACTTGTGTCTCAGGTTGTTTTTAGACAGGATTAACTGCACATCCCCAAGCAGACTAATAACTCAGAGCAAAGGTTTCAGCCATAAAACCCTTTACTGTAGGTGACTGTTTTATTACTTGATGTAACCCTTTTTATACAAAGTTTGTTTATTATTATTATGGCAGAATCTTTGCTTCTTATTTTTCTGTGGCAGCAATTCTTCTGCAGAAAGTATTGTCTTCTGTGAAATACAAATCTTGGACTTTTATATCTCCTCTTCTTTCATAAATACACAAAAATAAACAAAAACTCCCCCGCACACTGTATTACACAAAAACAAATTTGTCTCCATTCAAATATATGTATCTATAATGTTTCGGTATTAAACCTTTATCAGGGGCTTTATATTCATGATGCAGTGTTTGTTATTATGTTTTGCCCAGTGTTTTATGGCTGGGTTACAGGTAACTGTTTTAATGGTGGGAATCTAATGGTGGAATAACATTAGGAACTGTACAGTTTAGCATATCCAGTGTGACTGGACTTTTATTAAGTGTGCTTCAATATAATGAGGAATTTTGTAGTCTGAGTATGTAAGAGCGATTGTAGTATTTTATTATTCCCCAACACTACATATAACGCTAGTTTATTATAGAGTCATATTTTCAATGATTTATATTTTGGACTATCACAAACTGGACTAGGTGTTCATAATGTTTTTTGCAATCGACCCACAGCGCAAAGTACACAACCAAACCCCAGTAAGCAACAAATTACTGAACAAGACAACTGAATATCCGTTAGCACTGGAGGACTACAGGTCCCTTAACTGACCAAATGATTTTCTTCATTGATAAATAATTACAAGGTGTTCCCTGTCTTGTAATTCTTGGTTTTGGAAATCAACTGCTTTGTAGTTTTCAATACAAAGGAAATGAAAGGATTAATTCCACTCATCTGTCGTTCAGGAGAGATTGAAGAGAGATTTTCTTTTTTTCAATTTAAATTAGACGGCACCAATTTTAGCATCTTAAATTGTACTGCTGATAACGCAGACCACACCATTTCATTGTATCCCAGGATTAACATTAAACACATTCAAATATGAAAATAAAAATGATGGCGAATGTTCGCTTATTTGAATAATAATACAAAGTTCAGCCTCAGAAGAATTACTTGTTCAGACTTTCTTGGATAATAAAAGTGATTTGACTTCCTCTGTCACTTTTGGTGACAAGTCACGTCACACACTTAGACTGGAATATGGAAAGTATGTTTTGTTTGCTCGTTTTTTGATACGCCCTGTTAGCAAATTCTGCATAATGAATCGTAACACATCAAGTGCAACAAAATGAAACCCCAGTCTCCCATGATTAACTTAATTAAAACTGACTGACTGACAGTTGTGCGTCTGACTCATGGCATGTGTGCATTTTAATATCTGTGTGCTCAAAGATTAATTGGTGAATGCCGAGCAGTATCGTATCGAGCAAAATGTCCTCACAGAGCTGAGACATGTATTACTTTTAAAACTGCTTCATTGTGATTAAAATCTTTAGCAGTCTGACTGCTGAGGAGCGGAGTCTTATTGGAAAGATAATGAAAACCTGAATGTAAGCCTTCAAACTCTGATTCATTTATGTATGTGTGTATTTATTTTATTGGATTACTGTTTTAGATTTAGATAAATACTTGAGTAAACAAAAGCAATATCAACTGTTTCCAAAACAGGTGTTTCCAAATTACTTTCTTGCAAATGTTTCTGTGAATTAGCTGCCTAAAAATGGACACAAACAAGAAACATGTTTATATCAGCTGCGCAGGGAGAGAGAACACATGTGGACATCTTTAGCATCAGAAGCTCAGACTGGACCGCTCATAGACACTTTAGTTCTTTTCTCTGTGTGCTTTCAATGTATCCTGTTCCTTTCCATAAAATAAGTATTCAGAGCTTCGTACGTGTTCAGCAACTGGGTTGGGCTTTCGCTCTGTTGGCTTGTGTGTCGAAGAAGCTGGAATTCTCCTGATAGGGACAGAGGGGCGGACTTGGGCTCCTCAGGCTGTGTCGGAGCTGCAATCTGTGTTGTCGAGGTTGTTGTAGAGAGTTGCTGTGGACACGAGTCACTCAGCCTCCTGTACCGACGTCAGGCCACGCAACCTATTCACGATCACAACACACTTTGCTTCCTTGCAACCGTACTCTGTGTAAAAGTCCATCTTGACACACTTGCACCTGTGCACCTGTGTGGTATAATGTGGTTCCTGCTCATGGAAAAGTTAAAAATATCTATTAATCCGGGCAGGTCATGACAGAACACAGAATTGTTTAACCATCAGTCAGAGCTGAAGTGGATTGCATTTTGAAATTTGTTTGCAGGTCAGTCGTTTAGGGAAAAAGGTTAGAAACCCCTGCTGGGAATTGATATAGTTGACCAATAACTTAAGTCGTTATCACACACATATGATACAGCAGTGTGGTTTCCTTGTTCGTTGGAAATGTTCTCCTGGCACAGCGTGGGAACAATGTCTGACGTTTGGCTTCTCCCTTTAGCCAAACTGATTATCTGTGAGGTAGACTTTGTAATTAAAGGACTAACCCAGCCAATATGAACCAGTTATTTACAATTATTGTTTAAATATATATAATTACATTTTCCACGTACACTATATGTGTTCTTCTAAAGGCACAATGATGATGTGACCTTTGTATTTAATTGCAACAGAGCAGCAAATTGCATCTCTCCTGGAAATTACTGTTTATGTATCAGATATTTATTAATGGATGCAGAGTGCTATAGTCTATGTGATTATGTCTAAATTATTTTCAAACTGTTCTGTTTGTTTGATCCTTCGCTATAGGTCAGTATCACAACCTACAGATTTTTCCATAGCATTCCTATATTATGTATACACTTTATTTTATTCATCCCACACAGTGAGACGGCTCAGTTCAGTCCCTCAGTGACGGCAGAACGAACACAATTCTCTTTTACACCTCAGCTGTACCACCGAGACCGTTTCCACTCAGCCGCTTTGTGCCGCGTGTTGTGTTATTATTATTACATGCTATTTGTTATTAGTAAATCCATGTGACAGATGAATGAAATAAGCTGGAGGCATGTTATTTTTCTTGCCTTTTTACATATTTTTTAAGCCTCGAACGAGTGGCTCTCGTTGGAAGCTCCAGCAGGCGAGTGTAATCTGCTCAGGGCCCGGATCCACGCGGCCTGTCCAATCACAGTGGGAGTGTGCTTAGTGACCCAGGCCATGGAAAACATTCCCTTTTGTGTCCTTCTGTGGTCGAGGGTGTACTTCCCTGGAGCCGAGTCTGAGCAGCACGGACACTTGAGGCTGGGGGAGTAGGATCTCGCACTCCCTGATTAGTTTCGCAGCTGTGAAGAAATTTGTTGACAAACAAGATGAAGGAGGAAGATCGGGTTCCTGGGCGGGGAGGCGATTGCCTGTACTGTAAATGCTGCACACGTTATACTGTATGCAAGCTAAAAACAAAAAGGCCAGCTGTATTTATGTTATGTACAACCTCAGCTGTCCACAGCAGCGTCTCCTGTCGATGTCAGATAGCGTCCTGTGACAGAGAACTGACACGGGAGGAATTATCCAACGCCAAAGCAAATGTCAGGCTTAGCAAAACACATTGACGAAGTTTCTAAATAGAAAGTGTAATGCAATCAGAAAAGGGACCCTTTATTCAGTTAACTCTGAATACTGGGGGAAAGAAAACTCCAACAACTTCCAGTGCGCCATGCAATAAGAATTGAGCTGCTTTCACTTCAACACGCCTAAAAATAAAGTTGATACCAGAAATACAGCGAGAAGTTTACATCGGTTTAAGACATTAGCCCCCCACTGCCACCCCTCAGATGTTCATATATATCAAGAACATATACGCCGAGAGGGAGGTCGTATTTCCAGCACACAGAGCATTGAATTTAAAAATGCACTGTGTGTCTATTTTGTTTTATTATTATTATTAATGATTACTGGGGCAGATATTATCATTACAAGGCAGTTCAGCATTCCACAAAAAGAAAGGAAACATTTTGAAACAAGAATGATATAAACAGAGGAGTAATGTTTAAAGATAAATACTGTCAATGTTTGAACATATATTCAAATAAATATGATAATATATTTAAATATGTTCCACACAAATACTGCTATATATTTTACTATATTAAATCGCTTACTCTGCTATTTCTTGAACTCTGTTTACCTCTCAGACAGCGGACCCTGCGTCCCCACAGTCTGACAGACAGCTCCAGAGGATCACAGTGGCGCAGCTCTGCTCATATTTAATTAATTAGGGGCTCAGCGCGTTGAGACGGACAAGCTCGTTTGACAGTGAGAAACGGCCTGTGGTTCGCAGTCCATCAGTCATTAACCCAAGACCGTGGCTCCTGAACAGGAAGGGGACAAAAGTGACCGACCGCTGCTCAAATATATTACAGACATTTGTGTAAAGCAGGGCTGAGAAAAATCCCCATTCAAGAATAATGCTTTCATGTGCGCTTAGACTTTTTCCCCATTTGTTTGTTTGACAGCTTATGAATGTGCTGGAAAGGTGTGCAGGGCCAGGTAAACCACCCGTTGAGCAGTCAGTGTCACTTGAGGCAAGTGAGGACATTCATTGTGCTTCATTATGCAGAAGACAATAATTGGCCACGTGTTAACTTGAAAGAAGTGAAGCATAAATCACACATTGGTGTGGAAACAGGCATTTTAATTGAGTCTGGATTCAGAGTCCACTCAATATAACAAACAATGGACAAATTATGTTGCTGCTTTTACACAAGAAGCTTAATTTTTGGGCGCAGTTGAAACGCTGAGTATTTTAATTCCAGAACAGGTCTGGGGGCAACGCTTAACAAGTTATGCTGAAAAAGTGGTGTACACAGTTTTCCACATACAGCATTTGGCTTTACTTATATATATTTTATTATATTTGGTTTGGAATTGGAATCTGAAACAGTATAGTATTAGTACAGTCATTCATAGTAATATTTCATTGTAGCATATATAATAAATAATTAAACAATTACACAAATAAATGAATCACAATAAGACCTTCAGATTTATTGTCTTGACTCTAATTCTAATTACATTCCACACTGATATAAGTCAACAGATACCGAAGTGCAGCCCCCCCCCCCAGACAGAGATATTCTGTGTCAATATTAAACCAGTTTTATCTGAAGAAAGGGATTATCCTACAGGAGAAAAATGCGGAACAGGCAGCCGTCCCATTCTCCATGGAATCAATATCAGACACACATTAACAGGCCACATTACACACAAGTATTTCATTAGTGTTATTGCAAAGGAGGGCAGAAATATCTCACCAAAGGTAACTGACTGACTGAGGAAGTTTATATTTAACTCACACACACACACGGTATTAAAGACACATTTCTGACGCTCGCACATGAATGTAATTGATGTAAACGTTGAAATTCCTGTTTGGCCACAAGGGAAGGTGACTTTAATAATTCGGTATGTTTACATAAAAACAATCGTTGTGAAAACTAAAGTATTCAGACAAAAGCCTCAGAAACTGAAGGCTGGGTAGGCATTGAGATCAAAGGTGACACGTGTGTCAGCATTAGCATATGTTTTCACAATACGATATGCAGTTGTGTGTTGTGAAAGTACATTCATGTTATTCATGTGTGGAAACCCAAAGGTTATCCTGGGACGTATTTGGAGATGGCACTGTTATTTTCAATTGGAACAAAGATTGATATAAATGTTACTTTTTGTATTTATTTACTTTGTAATCAAGACGACTCAGTTAAACACGGCTACAAAAAAATTGAATTTAAATGAGTAGCAGAGCCGGTATCAAAGCTGGAATACAGTATGAGACACAGACACGGGTAAAAGTTCACAGACACTGGCTGAAACACTGACAAAGCTGGAGGCACTTTAGAAGGCATTCAGCTCGAAATTGGAAAGGCAGCTGAGATAAGTGTAATAAAATGATCAGCATTTGGCAGGCCTTCAGATGCAAAGGGAGAGCGAGCTTCGATATTAAAGTCATATGTCTTATTGGGTCTGATGCAGCCCCTCTGCCTTTCCTCCAGTGCCTCTCTGGGCCGGTTAGTTGGACCAGGGCGTCCTCGCAGTGTCTGAGGGGTGCGTCGCCGGGCCGCGTCCACACCAGGATGCGTTTGAGAGTGTAAATGAGACTAAACTATAGCCGTCTTCTGAGAGGACCTCACAGCGCAGGAGAAGAGCAGACTCAGCCCCCGAGGGCGAGCTTCTGAAAATCTTTTCGATCTACATATGTGCGTGGATGTTTCACGCTCGAGAGACTGCAGCTCAATCTGGACTTTAGAGAAACCTAAAGTGGCTGCAGGACCTCCAGACTGTTTTCCTAGAAACTTTAAATGTGATCTCTACTGCATTAGCTCTCTTTAGGAGATTTTAAACATGGCTGTGGGCGTTTTGCTGAAGCCGGGGCTGCACAGTGGCGGCACGCTGCTTCATGATTAAACATTTCACATTCCTGCGGTCCTGTTTCCTAGTCCGAGGCTCGGTTTGGGATGATTTATAAATATGCAAATGTCTGCACCGGGGCCTCCAGCGCTCAGACTCCGAGGGTGATTTGCGAGTTGGATGCGACGCCTCCTCTTCCTTCTCTCGTGTCGAGTTTGTTACCGATGAGTCAGGCAAATCCCGGCACTGCCTGGGTAATTATAGGTGTATTCCCTTCAGCAGTGTAGTAAAGTGTGAGAGTGATTATGACCACCGTTCCGGCTTTAACAGTTACATTTAAACTACTTTACTGCTTTCCCAGATATCTACTTTACCCATGTATAGACTGGTCGGGAGTTCCTGGACACGGGTGGACACTTGGCCGAGCAAAGCTGCCTAGGGGTGATTCTGCCCTCTGTGGTCGAGTGGCACCTGTAGCACCATCTATCACGTCAATGGGAGAATATGATGCATCATATCCTCCCATTGATATGATCGGTGGGCTGGTGGCATGCTAGGCTTACAGTACACAAAATAGCGGACAGCCTTCATGGCAGGAGGGCACATGCTTGGTCATAAGAAGAACGTTAGGAGTGTTCACCCTGGAACAGAGGAGACTACGTGGGGACTTGATTCCAGTCTACTAAATCATGAAAGGCATCAACCACATCAAACCAGAGGAGCTTTTCCAGATCAGCAGGGACACACGCACCCGGGGACACAAATGGAAATTGGGCTTCAAGGCATTCAAGACAGAAAACAGGAGACACTTCTTCACACAGAGAGGCGTCACAATCTGAACAAACTCCCCAGCGATGTGGCTGAAGAGACAATTTTGGAACATTCAAAAACAGACTGGATAGGATCCTTGATCACTTAGTTATTAATGGACACCAAACGAGCACAATCTGTTGACAAGTGTCGTCTCTCACAACTACCTCCTTGCTGAATCACTTCTGGGTCAGTCAGCTGAGCGGGACACTGAGGAACGGATATCCATCACAAAAAAACACAAATAAGATCAGAGCGGCATTTTGATAGATGCCTCAGGTGTTTCCTCAGCCCAGTCAGGAACATGCGCTTCTCGGAGAGCCTGTCTTCACATAATTTCTCTCCCCACTCTGATTTTGTACAGGAGTCTTAGTTGTCGACACAGAAAGTCAGACGCTTGTAATCCGGTTCGCTCTCGTGTGAATAATTAAACAGATTGCTAACGGAAGCGGAGATCATCTGAATTTCAACACATATCAATATATTCATTTTTTTTTTCCACCCAGTGCGAACTTTCATCAATATTAATTTGTAATTAAAGCCTGCCGAGATTCAAATGGCTTCATGTGAGTGCAGACTAAGACCGCTCAATAGGACTGCAGTGCTGGGGTCACCGGCCTACAGTTACAGATCTCGCAATCAATATCTAATGAAGGATCGTGGTGCCATGTCAACATTTCACAATTATAGCCACCCCCAGCCCCATCATTATGAAGCACAAATGAAATCGAAATGGTCGCCTTCCACGCGTGTTTCACCATGGCTGCCTTCGCCGTTACAGTTTTTAGTGCCTCGAAATAAAAGCGGCATGATTACTTTTTTAATGGAAAGCAATCAGACCGTGACTTCAATCAGGAGAGCTCATTGCATATTCATTATGAGTGTCGTACCCTAATAAAAGCCCACATGCGCAGACCGCTCCAGTGTGTGTTTCTACAAGTATGGAAACAGTCAGACTTGTATTTCTGCCAATCATATGTGGAGCAAGTGATGGAAAAGCCATTCAAAGTGTTCTTACAGGGCATACGAACTAAGAAAATGTAATCAATAATACAATCAATAATAATAACATCAGACGTAGATAGATAGCACGGGTAAAATGAGTTGTAAGAAGAAGTGGTTGTCAGTCACACAGATATGTATTACCAATAGTGCAGCCGACTCCACATTCAGTCTGATCAACTCTGAAGAGGATATCGAGTGTGTAGGGATTATAATGTTTTGCTGTACAAAAATACACAAGGATAGAGAATCGTATGTGAGCTAAAGTGTAAGCAATCCTATTTAAGGTTTCTTGGATAAGTAGTCGTAAGGACTTTCATTTTGTTCGCCTTGTTTTCCTTGTTTGCTTGTTTTTTGGCCGCAGTACTTCCTCAAATTTAATTACAGCAACAACAAACCAGGAGGCCTGCTCTCGCACTGGGACTCTTCGCAGTTGTACTAACTTTCGGTGAAGCAGAGAGTTCAGTTCTGAAAATCACTGTAACCCAATAAAGCTTTGATTTGACAAACAGATATTAGAAAGGCATGTCAGTAAGCAACTCGACAGCAGAATTATGCTCCTAATATAGCAGAACATTAACCACAATAAAGCCGGATTATGATTTATTGTCTTATGCTTGAGAGAAACTGACCTTGGATATTATGTTTACTTGCCTCGGGGGTGAATTCCTATTTCTAACTTTTTGCTTTGAGAAAAGCGTGTGGTAAAAATATTATATTCTTCTGGGATCCGCTACGTGTGAGACGTTAGTCAGAGATGACAGTCGTGCCGCAGCCTGAATGCAGTTTTGGACGGGAGAAATGTAGAAACAACATGATACGTCCCTTTGATATGTCCCGTGTTAAACAACGATATTAATACTTATATACTCATCTGTTCAACTTATTAAAGAAAAACTGTTTAGATCTCAGTGATTATAAGAATACAAGTCCCTCTTTAAGGTAAATCATGGTATAGATCCTGGTAAAGGAGCCAAGTCCACTGATTTAATTAATGACTTGTGTGTTAGCATTTGTTTAGTGTGTTTTCTCAGATTCATTGAGAAAATTGGTCTTTAAACAACAAAAGACTATAAACTTGAATGTTCTTTCCTGATGAATTTCGGTCTGCAAAAAAACTCCATTACAGAACCCAAGAGGGAAATCAACAAGGAATGGATTAATCCACCGGCTTCATCAACCTGTAAGCATATATTTATTCGACACCAAATAAAAAACCTTATTTGGTCCGTCCTCTATCAGTTCGAGCTGCAGCCCCGGCCATACAGTTTTAAATGTTTAAAAAGCACAGTTGAGCTTTTCTACACCCTTTGTTTTAAACACAAAACACTGCAGGTCTTGGATTCGAGGTACAGGCAGTAAAATGAGCCACTTTATTGCAGTCCGAGGCTCCTGCCTGCGGCCTTGGTAATTAAAGGGCAGAAAATATGCCATCAATTATTGAAAAACCGTAAGAATGAGCAATTTGCTTGTTGTCCAATATTTAAAGTGTAGCATCAAAGGGAACTATTGTGCTCCTCTAATGTCGGGCTTTCAGGAAAGATTAAACAACACCATGACAACAGCATTATAAAATCAATTGCGGGATATTTTAATGGGATTTGATGGAACCAGGGACACAATTAGAGTAGTTGTTGTGTTTATCAGGGATAGCTCTACAGCCAAGTGCCTTGCGTATGGAGACAGGCTTGTAAGCGCGCTGCTGAATGCCCAGTAGGTAAGAGCGCTCTGTCTTATTGCATTTGTGGAGTGGAAGGAGAAATTGTGTTGACTTGATGTAATTTGAATCGAAGAAAGAAAGAAAGAACAGAGAGATGCATTAATGTCTTGTGATCTGCTGCACGGCCCTGACTCCATCCAGGCACAGTACAGTGTTAATACTAATTTGCGAACCGGAGACACCGTGAGAGAAGATGCGGGTCTGAAACATGATCGCCACGAGCCGCTCCGAGGAGTAGAAAGTCTTGTTTCAGTCGTTTGAGTCTGAAAAGATGTTTCCCTTGCCTGACAACATCCCCTGCAGACTCCTCTCCCTCTCACACACACTGCAATCACTGCAGCCTTTACCCTCCACTCCACTCCACTCACTATATAGCCAAACAGCAAGTTGTGGGTACTTTCCTTTCCAGCTGAAAATAAAAGAGCTCGATAAGGAGAACATGGCAATTAATGTATCAAGCTTTTAAAACACCCACTTCAACCAGATGTGTTTAGCAGCTGAAATCCAGAGATAAAACACGCCTGGTCTGGGACAGAACTTCAGCCCAGTTCCTTTCTTATGTTCAATTTTCTTTTTTAATTTCACATTAAAACACTCACACTCGATGACACAAACCCATTCCACCTCCTCCTCGTACCCAGCTCGTATTAGCAGTAACCGGACTTTAACTGAGCCTTTTGCAGCGTATTGCGATCCCACTGCCTCCCTGAGATTTCACTGTGATCCGGGGGGATTCCCAGCTCCTGTAAAACACTTCAATTAAACCCAGCTGTTGCTTTTCCCAATGAAGGCCTTCGAAGAGGCCCGTTTCAGATTCTACTATGTGTTGATTTTATTCTTATTTTTACGTATTTTTGAGTCTTACTGTCAGTGTTTGGGTGTTTCGCTATCGGCTCAGAGGATAGATTGGGCTGAACGAGGACTCCGGCTCGTACAAGTGCGAATGGGACCTGAACTTTGCACAGACCAAGAGTAGAAAGGAGGCAGGAAGCTCTTGAATATTTACCGTCGTCTGACATGTCTCTCCAGTTCTGCCACACCCGTTGTCTTTTATAAAGGCACAGAACTGTAAATCCCTGTGCTGGAGAGCGTGCCCCTCACAGCGCTTTGTCCTCACATGATTAGTTGTCTCTTAGTATTGCCTTTGGATCTGGTCCAAGCTGGGAATACCCTCCAACAATGGAGTCTGAAATAGCAACATGTGGGAAACTCAAACAGGAACCGCGGAGATACCTTGGGCCATTATTTGAGAGATACAGCTTGATTAGAAGTGACTTGTGACCCATGACTTCTTGCCAGTTTATCAAGGGATTCTTCCTACAGCTTGGTGCTCACCCTGTGGGAATAAATCGCAAGAGATGTGAGATGGGTAGAACGCAGCCTTTTGTTATTTTCTTGTTTTTCTTTCTTTCTGCGGGGGTGGCTGAGATTTGATAACACTTGGTTCAACAGAGAGTGAGACTGAAAGCCATATATAACCTCTACCTCTAATAATAAGAAGCTGGTACAGAAATATGCATACATCCTCTCTGACTCTCACTCAGCATTAAATGTCGTCTTGTGTCCTGCTGTTGTGAGAGGTTTCTACAGGAAGAGGGCTGTAAAAATAAAACGTTATCCCTGAATTTCTGTGTTCCAGAATCTCAGATATCGACCGCAGTCCTGATGTGAACATGTGTGTGATTTTATTCTCCGCACAATAAAGGGACACTTTATGAGCAGCACTCGTCTACAGCCCATTGACTGGTAAATACAGTGTGAAAGTGCACTAATCTTCACACTGATACTCGAATCCCCCTCATTTCACCAGACAGCTCCTCTGCACGTCGGGCTTGATGGCGGCCAATGACAGAGCTCCTGATAATGGCCGGCTTTCACACCTCCACCTCCAAAAACCATTAGGACTTAATGGCCTGATCCATATGCTGTCAACGGCTTTGCATAGAAAACACGAATATCAATCCCAGAGAGCCTAGCTGGATGCGCTGAATTGCTTCATTGAAAGCAGCGCGCATAGCCACTCAGCTCATCTCCACGGGGGAAAGCCGGTCCTTTACCCGATTGTCTCGGTCCCTGCTGTTCACAGAGGAGCCACGGAGCCCTTGTGTCTCTGCGCCGGTGTGCGGCTCTTACGGCAGGCTGGCAGCGCGGACAGAGCCCCCAAGTCACAGCCAGGCATCTGATCGAATTTCCTCAAAGACCAATTTATCTCTGTCTCGCCGAAAGAGACACGCCGAACTCCCAGAAATGCAGAATTAGTTCCGCAAGATCATCAATCACCGCTGTAAGCAGAGGCACCATTACCCAGAGCGGCACTCTTTCCACATGTGTGCTGTGATCATGGGTATTTTTTTTATCTTCGCACGCTAGCGTGTGGCCTTACCGCATGTGGCTGGAACAAAATGATGAGCAAATCATCCCATTAGATGCTGAAAAGGATTCTTGAGTGACTGTAAATAAAGCATGAAATTGCGGAGCGCTGTGACAGATCAATCGTTTCCGTGGGGAATAATAATTGGAATCGCTGGGATGGCAGAGACAGAGGGCGGGTCTTTGTTCCGGCCCTGCGGGAAGCTCTCGGCTGAACTTGTATAAGACTCGGAGCATATGTCCTTGTTGCAGACTGTGAGATACCGTTAGAACTCTCTGAATGAAGTAAACCGTCATATCTGTATGTAAGCTTGCTCTTAATATACATTATTGTGTTAAAAAGAAAAGAAAATATGAATTAAGAAGAACACGACAAAGATCTGGGCTTTGTGTTCAATACCTGAGTGTTATTTCATTTCCTCATAGTTTCTTCCGTTAAACAAGACTTTTACCCGCCTGCCATCTCCAATACCTGACTGCAGTGTTTTGTTTGCCATCAGATCTTGTGTGTTTCAGTTGGTGGGGGGTTGAAGTTCTGGTTTTGTCTGGGAATAAACTTAAAAAAACTCCCAATCTTCGAAGGTCATGCAACTCTAATGTGCCTTGTGATTTAAGAATAAAGATATTTGCTTAAAGTTCATAAGAAAAAGATTCCAAAAAAGACCCGATTTCACTGCTTACAGATTTAACTCCTTGTATTATAATCTGTACGAGAAATGTACTGTTGCCGTAAACATTACGTTTTGAAAGCAAATGCAGTCAATATTTTCTTTTAGTTTTACTCTTTAGTGCTTCCCCAATTTAAAACTGGGGTGTGTGGTAAAGAGATTAACATCAATGATCTAAAGTGCGGACATTGTCATTATTTTGCTGGTTCTGTGAACAGTATGAGCACCACCTCTGTCATCAAATTACAGGACATAACTCATCGAACATGCAGATAAAGCAGAAACAAACCCACGGACGCACACATAAATACAATCGAGACAAGTTTCCTGCTGCGTCTTTGATTTTTAATTCTTAATCTTATCGCAGAACGTCCTGGAACACAGTTGATGTCATCTAAGCCAAAGAAAGAGGAAGTGGACTCCTCTAATTAAGGCTTTTTAAATAGCAAGCATGATGACTGGACTTCTTTTTTTCATTCTGTAGTATTTCCTATCGTGATTTTTCCCAAACATGATGCGTTTTCTATTTGCATCAAGACTTCTAGAGCAGCGATATCTTTCTTGAAGTGTGGAGCCCAGAACTGTCCACAGTATCCAGATGAGCTCTAACTAGTGCATTGTACAGTCTGAACATCAATGCCCTTGTTCTCAGTTCTACACTTTTGACAATATACCCTAGCATTGTGTTTGCCTTATGCCTGTTGTTTAGGCCCACATTGTTCTTTCAGACTTCACGGTGGGTGAATGTTTTGACTATTTTCTTTATAGACCTGCTGGTACCAATAACCCCCACGCCTATCTGGACTGGCAGCGGGGGTGCACTGGGACAATCTCTCCCTTTACCAGTACATCTCTATGTAAAAGTATGCAAATGCAAGTGCAGTTTGAGGACTTAGTACAGTACCATCAAAGGCACATCTGCAGTTCTTATACATATCAAGAAAATGAATATTGTTACATTGTTACACATTTGATTTGCTTTGTTTTTCACTGGAGCTTCATCAAACGCTTCTTTCACAAACCTGCACACTTTGTCATCTCTTGTGGGAATAAGCATCACTAGACACTGGCCCTGCGGAGTCTGTGCAAATGAAGTGCAAATGAAGTGCAGTTTAAGATTAGACGATAGCGATTTGCATTATAGAAGAAACATTCAATAAATAAATACACACACATACGTAAGGATAGTCTCGGAGCAAAGCTTTAAAAAGGCTCCATGTAGCTAAAGTAAGCACCATGTAATTATGTGTGAAAAGTTTTAAACTCCTACAGGATCTGTCCTGACCTGACCTGGACTCTTTAATGTCATTAAATAGAGATTTCCCACCCAATCCTCCACTCTGCCTTGGGCTGTTGGGAACAAGACTGATGGTGCTATAACACAAGTACAGCGCAGTGTGGCCCTGTGATGGTTTGAATGTACTTTTCCATGTCTTTGTGCGAGAGAATGATAACATTACAGGCACTCAGAAAAATAAAGAATACGTATAATCTCATACTCTGGCCACGTCAATGAAATCTAACACCCAAACCTGCTGATGCTCATTAGTTTCAATAAGGTCTGACATCTTTCATACGGCGAGACTCCACTTCACTTGAGGGCCGTGAGATTGATGGCCGCGGTTTAAATGCTCTATTGATGGCAGCAAAAGAAAATCAATAGATGTTATGTATTTTAAAATACAGCAGTATTTCTACAGAACTGTCCACAAATTCCAATCCAAAGGTACACTGACAAAATAACATTGATTTTCTTTTTTAATAAAATGCCTTAACTTAGGCTAGTTTGACACATTTTTCGCAATAGTGCTGGTCTTCCACTATAACTTGGTCTCGTATGATTTTTTTCTTAGTTATTATATCTCTCTTCTTTCCAGACGCTGTGCCCTTGCTGCAGTAGACTTGTGGACTGTTATTTTTATTGGAAGTTTCTACACTAGGCAGACAGTAATTGGGTTGGAATCCATTTTTGTCCGCAACCCATTGACTGACAGAAAGCGTTGTGGAGAAAAACAACAACAGAAACACAAGATATAGAGGCAGATTCAACCCTTTCCATTTCTCTTTTTCTGGGCTTCTGGGTTTGTTTGTTATTCTGAGGAAAAAACTACATATTTTTGCAAGCAGCTGCAGTAAAATGTTTTATGTCAAACTGCTGTTTCATACGCCAACAATTAGTTGTGTAGGACTGACACGCAGCTCCCAGCTACAGTATATCTGGGTCAGGAATTCCCAGGTTAGTGTCAGGAGTTTAAAGTTAGGACACGTTGGTGAGGGTTTTGCCTCGAGGTTATCTCTCCGTCACTGCAACTCTTCAGAGCTCGTTCTAGCTGTGGGTTTTCTTGGCAGATTAAATGACAGGTGTAAGGCATAAAACCCCTTCTGTTTATCCTGCGAGCGCGTCTGTTGACAGATCAGCCTTAGTGACACTGAAAAGAATGCGAGACCCGCTGACGTTGCCCGTGTTTCAGAGGAAGAGGGGGAAAATACCGCATATCTGAATGTGGCTGCTCCGGGTTTGGACTTGCCTTTCCAGATCGAGCCAATCCTACTGTGCATGGCTGGGAAAGGACATTGTAAAATGTGAAAAGAGTTCTGTGGCGTACAGGAAAGCGTGGGGCGGCGGTGCTCACACCTCGCATATCTCTAGATAACATTGTTTGCCAGAGTTTTTGTTCAATATAGGGTGTGTGTGAATACATACATGTTATATTAATATACATATACACCCCCACCTACATATTGAACTTTAATAAACTTTGCAGGCGTGACGTGGAAAAGGGAAGCTATAGATTGAAGTGGAGACATCTAGAGGAGCTGTGGATCGATACAGGCTGATGATGATGATGATGATGATGAAAAATGTATAACAATGTGTACTTTAATTGTTAAAAACTCCCAGTGAACAGATTGCACAAGAAAGCTTCCACCACGTCCCTCTGATTTGTTTATTGCCCTGTGTTTTTGGACAGCTGTTAAGAGACAAACACACGATTTTAAAAAGCAAACACACACAACCCCCACCCAGCATTAAACTTCAAAACTGTCCAAACACTGCCTGCTTGAGCCAGGAGATCTGGGGAAGAAAGGAAACAGTCGTTGTGCTCCCGGGCTATTGTGACATCACTCACTCACCACTCGAGCTGACAGCACAGACTTCCCAGCGACTTTCCTTTCTTTTGTCCACTTATCTTAAGAAGGTATTATAAAGTGGGACAAAGACGTGCATTAAAAGCAAACTCAAATGTGTTTATATTGTTAACATGTTTAAAATATGTCCAGATTTATCTGAGCCGCGATACGGAAATACACGTATTCGAATGAAATAGAAATAAACACATTCTTTTTCCCAGCTCTTTTGTAATCTCTCCGAGGAGCTACAAAATAAGTCTATTGTGTATCTAGTAGGGTATTTACATAACCCCAGAAAGGGGGCTAACAATCTTTATGGAGACGGTGTTTATTAAACACTTTCAAAATGAGTGGACTCAGCGAATTAAGCTGCCCGTACTTTTATCTAGAGACCAAACAGACGGGGTATTGTTAATTGACTCCCGGGTCAGTCCTGTCCCTCGATGGAGCGAGCTGAGGGCAGGGGTATTTAGAGAGGCGGCCATGAAGATGAAAGAGAGGCCGCAGTCGTCAGCTTTGCAAATGCTTTTTAAGGTACAGGACTCAAAGGAATGCTTTAAAGTAGAAGTATTGTTCTCCGTTGTGTTTCATGTGTTCATAAGTAAACCCCACAGAGAGATTTGCATGAAAAAGCCCTCAGTCATCCTTCTTAACAGACATCCATTGGATAAGTGTCTGAAATACCAGATCCCTCCCTGATGTGTGTAACTCAACGCTGACAGCAGGAGGGTCTTTATGAACCACAATTAGGCAGGTTTCTGTTAACACCACTGCAGCGTCTAATAACAAAAGGATGCTCCACCAGTTTAGCGACAATAATGAATTCGCAGGGAGGTTTTGCTGTCGCCGGGCCTGTATTACACACACCGCTCGGTTCATTTGCACCTCTATCTGTAAGATCTTTAATTTTATTTCCAGCCCTAAATGTGTTGTATTTGCGATGCATTTCAATGACAAACAGCAGTTGCGTCGACAAAGCAGTTCATGGAGGGAATGTGTGATGACACTATATAACCGGATTGCTCTTGGCTGCAAATGTTAAATCTACAAACCACTCTCAGCTCGTACTGTTGTGCTTCTGCCATTGCGGGCTTCAGACAGCTGTGGAAATCCCTGTTGCGTTCAGTGAGCTGTGCCCCGCTATAAAACACTAATACATTCATTTAGAGGCAGCAAAACATGTTTAGAAAAGCACTTTGAAACAATATGATACGAATATTGTGCAATGTATTGAAACAAAAGGAGAATACATAAAACTGACATATTCAATCTGTTCGTATTTGATAACCACTTAATCAAGTAGAGGTTTGCGGTGTCACACACACTCAGGGCAATGTAGAGATGACAGTCAACCGAGTGTATCTTTGCGATGTGTGGGAAAGCCATCGTGGCCACAGAGAGAACATGCAAACTCCACACAGGCAGACAGCCAAGGCCACAACGTGGGTCCTCAGAGCTGTGAGGCAAAAGTTATAACCTCAAGTGTTATCAAGCTTGATGGTGCATGTGATTTTTTCAGTTTTTAATGGTTTTATAAGAGTGTGTGTAGGGTAGAGGGAGATTTAAGAGTTTGATTAATAGTAAAAGACTGTTTTTAAAAATCTTACTATGAATATATTAGAAGGAACATTTGAAGAGCAACATCACAGTCGCTGGAGTTATCCCATGCACTCTTTTAAGTGAGGTATTATGGAGGATGAGGATTTGTTGCTATTGAGAGTTATGCTACAGTTTTGGACTTTACTAGAAGCATCACTTGGCTGATCATTTGTCATTTGTCTGGCATAAATCTCCACACCACAGATGTGCAGAGCTTAAACGAACATTAACAAGAGTTTCCAAAGTTGGCACAGCTCAGACCGCACGTCCAGAGAGCCCGTGCCAGTATTTTAAGCGCTTTGATCATCTGCCCATTCACAACTTTGTGTCTTCTGTCTTCCGTGAACACATTTTAATGCACAATGGCACAGGCTGAGGAACCAGAGAGCGCTGGCAGCTCGGCGATCTGCGAGAGGGTTTTCATGAGACCTCGCGGCTTGTCATATACAGCGAGACAGGACTGTGTCAAACATATACAAACATAAGAAGAAGAACATAAGAAAGTGTCCAATCGAGTGGAGCCCATTCGCCCCATCGTGCTCGTTTGATGTCCATTAATAACTAAGTGATCAAGGATCCTATCCAGTCTGTTTTTGAATGTTCCCAAATTGTCTCTTCAGCCACATCGCTGGGGAGTTTGTTCAGATTGTGACGCCTCTCTGTGTGAAGAAGTGTCTCCTGTTTTCTGTCTTGAATGCCTTGAAGCCCAATTTCCATTTGTGTCTCCGGGTGCGTGTGTCCCTGCTGATCTGGAAAAGCTCCTCTGGTTGGATGTGGTATCTTCTCATACAATTTGCATTTAAACGTCAGGGACTTTGAAAACTGGTGGACCTACACAGATAACTCTGTGTCTGTGCATAAAAAAATGAAGGAGAATTGGGTTGAAATGCAGCTATGTGGCTCAAGTCAATCGTATTTCGTTTGACCTGTTTTGGGGCGAGTAATACTGGGTTTCAACACAATGCTTTGGAGGTCTTTTGTGCAGCAGATGCCGGCAGTCGACAATATCCACACCCATTCCGCCCGTCCCCTCCCCGGGCTATCAAAAGCGCTGGGAGTTTCGCTGGAATAATCAATCACGGGGAGAGGAATGCCTAGACACCAGTGGGAGGGTCTGCTGTTGTCTGCTGCTTGTAATATCTCAAGTAGAACATGGCAATCTCACGGCCCTGATAAAGACGCGTCTCCTTTTATCTCACTCGGCCCCTTCACCCAGAAGGGAAGTTGGACGGCCGGTGCCCCCCGTGTGTCTCTTCTCGCTCGGGGATCGGGTTGCAGACACTTTCCCAGCTTGAGATGTCCGCCGCAAATATTTTCCGCCGTCCACTGTCAGATCGGCATCATTTTGATGGATTATGAGTGCAATCCTTTTTTGCTTTTTTCCTGAACCGTTCTGTTTGATGGCAAAATGGCTTTGCAGAGATTTTTGTCTGTTTGACCGTTTGTCTGTTTGACCTCCCTGGACCCACAAGCACTTTAGTTTCGCATTTCACATTTAAACTGAGTTAATGCGGAGCTGCTATACAGGGAGACAAAGTAGAGCATTTCCCCCCCCGTCTCTCTGAGAAGATAGCATTCATAGGGAGGTAAAATATGGTGAGAAAAAAGAAGGCATGGGAAAGAGACACAAACAGGTTTTACATTTGGTGTTAAAGCAGCAGATTGATGAGGCGTGATGGGTCTGAGATATTAACAAGGATCAGAAGAGCGGCCGCGGGCTTGTGTGTGGTTAACGTGACGGAGCGATTGCCATGAAGTTATCGTTCGCTAAGCCTTTTTTCTGGTTTAGTGTCTCCCTCTCGCTCAAGCTCAGCAACATATGGGCAATGACAACGCAATCGATCGACAATGTTACACGCTGGGAACTCTTTCTCCTTTTCAGTGGTTTGCTTTTTGAGACATCTGTGGGAGACATATTTGGAAATGTCACTTTGTCTGCCGCTGCGTTGTGACACAAAAACACAAATCCGTTTTATTTAGGCCCTAGGGGGAGGAGAAAACTGAGACATTGTATTTTGTTCCTTAAGCTTTACCCTTGTTATGTTTTTCTTTCCACTGTCTACAAGTTAACCAATTAACTCGCTGTTTAGCTTAGGAATTAGGCGGTACTCTGCAGTTATAATAGTCTATTTTCCTTTCTAACTGATGATGCTGTCACTCACTAGTCAGTACTGCTTTGTTGGGGGCTCAGAGGATTTGAGGAGGGATGGTATGTGAGTGGAGTGCGAACGGGGGATGTGGTGAAGAAAAAAAAAAGATGACTTCTCCGATAGTAAAAGGTTAACTTATTCAGCGAGCCGAGTGTGATCCACAAAGCCGAGCTGTTCCGACTTACATTTCATCTGTCCGATCTCTATTTTCCCCGCCAGTATCTCTTCTATCCCGTGATCAAGTAACAGAGCACAAATATGGGCCGGCGCTCTGACTGGGATGTCAGGTTTTTAGAGGAAAGGGAACCTCTCTTCGAACGGGATATTGTTTAACGCACACTTCCTCCTCGCTCTGCCTCCAGATAACCGTCTGAATATAAAACGTGTTGGACGACTTAAAGAGCACCATCTGGAAAGCCGATCTGAGACTGTGAATTTTAAATGCCCGTTCTGTCACGTCAGTCAATGCCAAAATGACATGCAGTTTGAGCGTCTCCCTAACACAGTGCATCTTCATTAAACTAGACCGGGGGGGGGGGGGGGGGGAATCAAGCATCTTCGTTTACACCACAGTAGGTTAAATGCACCTACACATATTTTAATTATGTTTGAATCTTAGAGAAGATGTGTTCTTCTACATAGAAAAGTATAAAAAAAAAACTAAAGCAAAAGGTAAAAACCTGATTGATATTATTATAATTACTATTTTTCTTATGAGTTCAATACAATTAATAATCCACTTATAACCTCTCCAGACAGATCAGGAATAGATGTGAAATGGCCCAGGTAACCTACACCATCCTGAAGCTGCTGTTTCCACTAACTGCTCCCTCGTGGCCAATCAATCCATTGTATTGCTTTCAGAAGAGGCCTGTTCGAAATGGGTGTCCGTTCGTACCCCCGTGACCCGGCGTGTTTCCGCTCGAGCTCAGTCTAAACATGCCTCAGAAACCCCGAGAGGATCTCACACTGCAAATACGCACGCACACGCAAACAGCGCAGAAAAATAAATAAATAAGGGAGAGGATTAAAATACAATTATTCTTGAGGCCGGCCATTTGTTTTCTCCTTCTGTGCCTGACCTCCTGACAGACACGCACTGCAGATGTTGGCAATCAAAAGCCAGTGAGCAAATAAATAAAAAAGAGGGGAAAAAAACATCTTTCTGCACATACAGTAGCTGTAGGTTTCAGATTAGATCCAGAATTTTTTCAAAAAAAGGGAACGTAATTAGCGGAGGCCGGGGCAGTTAGGAAAAACAACAGACTTGCTTCACAGGATTTATTTTTATTCTGCTACCACTCGGTGCATTAGCCCCCAGCTCAGACCACGTCCTCCTTTATTAGATGAGATTCATTGATCTGTTTCAAAAATAGATCTGGTTTCAACTCCTTTCGGGCCGAGGGCATCTGACCCTATCAAACGCCCCGAGGAATTAGGAGGAAAGAGCCTTTTGGCGGTAGAAGGGCTGCACTCTGGGCACATTATACCGACACGCAGATGTATTCTGTTGCATCGCAGAGCGCTCTCCGGCGAACAGGTAAACACAGGAGCAGGTCTCCATTGACAACAGACAGTGGGAATGAAATGCAATCTGTGTCCCAGTCGTTCACAATCATTGCTCTGAGTGACACCGCGACGAAGAGAGCGCCGACGCCGTTGTGTAGCCGTGGCCCTGCCGCACACAGGAGTCACACACAGCGCCTAATCACGGCGTTGGATTTACATTCAGACGACAAGAGAGGAACCTGTGCTCAATCCCGAGGGGTTCACGGGTCCGACGGCACGACATATCTTTGCTGGGGACAAACTGGGGACAATATTGACTGCTAGTGGTTTTTAAAAACTTTGTTCATTGGATATAAACATTTAATAAGGATTGTGATTAGAGATTGCTGTTTTTGTGTTTCTTTAAGCCTCCAAATGCGATCAAGGTTTTATCTTCCTCGTATTGCGAGTCCAGAGCCAGTTATACAAAACATGTAATCAGGATAAAAATGATTACGATTCCATAATCCTGGATTTGATGATCGAGATTACGTGCATCTGCCCCCCCATGTCATAATTCTCTCAAGATGTTGCGTGACATTTTCACTTCTTGTTGCACTTAATCACTCAGCTGTTTCGCCGGTCGGAGGGATTGCATAACATATTGGGGTGCGGCGCATTCAGAGCTCAGCTCCCCTCTGACATACCGCTCGGATGACCTGCTCGTGAACTGGGCCGCAGCCATAATCTTACTGCTGGATCTCAGAGACTTTGAAAGTTTTTATTGTGTAAAGCACGGATTAATACACGTTCTTATTTCCCCATTTAATGCTTATTGAACTGGGTCAGCACTGATGTGGGTTTCAATACTTCTGTGTCATTTAGGGACACATGATACAGAATATACAGAATTATAGACAATTATATAGAGATATTATAAGTTGTTTTACAAGCAATTCTTAAAACTGATGCTTAAACCTTGCTATTTAAGACATATATATATATATATATATATATATATATATATATATATATATAAATCATTTTCAGATTTTTATCGATCCACTTCTAGATGAAGGCCTCTCCAAAATGTTTCAACTTGTTGTGCCAAATCTCTTTTCTAGTTCAAACCAGCAAATCATCTTATTTCATCTTCCCATCTTTTATTCAGTCTTCTAAGAAGTGTTTTTTAATCTCTTGTCATCCACTCTATAGCTTCCTTTGTCCATCTTTGGTCTGTTCTTCTTGCAGTGTGTCCGGCCCATCGCCATTTGAAAATGTTCACTCTTTCAATGAGGTCACATATGTTTCTGTTCTCTCGGGTCCATGTATTTGTTTTTCTGTCTCTTCTAGTCTTTCAGTGCTCCATTGTTTTGTCTGCAGTTTCTGTGTCTTTTGCATTAAGTGACCAGGTTTCAGAGCCATCAGTGAGTTCTTTTGATTTCTTCCTTAAGTTCTCCATCTGCGCTGATTTGTTGTCCAATATAGACAATACATATAAACACACACACACACACTGTATTTGCTGAGCTGCTGAGACAGCACTTTATCTGAGTTTAAGAGCAATAAGATGTCCCAACGGCAACATTAACATATCATAACTACACTTCAATGCACGCAGGACATCACTTCTTGGACAGCACTGGTTCCTGTAGTCCAATCCAATTCGATGTTCTCCCTCCTGCAGAGAACAGGACGCTGCCGACTTTTCTGATACCAGACTCAATTAAAAAATGTTGATCGCTCCTTTTGAACGGAAAGTCCTGTGCTCTCCATCCTAAGTGCCGAGTTAAACCGCAGCACATTCCTCTCACGTCCCCCATCATTGCCTTAAAGTGCATCATGATCAGATTGTGTGTAGAATTACGCCAGCTGGCACCTTCCGCACTGTGGATCTCATTTTATTAAACGAGCAATCAGAATGACTGGCAGTGCCAATTGGTTTGCATTCATTATTACTAATCATTCTGTGGGATAGGAGCTCTGCACACTGGCAGGGTGACAGATAGATGCATTTTAATTTTCTGCTGTTATAAAAGTTTAAATCTCAGAGTCCCACTCAGTCTTCCACTCTAATAAGTAGTTTATTGGTGGAGCTAATAATTTCATTATCCTGGAAGTTCGCCGCTTTATTAGAGGTGCATTTTATATGTGCATATTCCATCCTATATGTCTTACATAATTCATCCAGGCACTTTTTTCTCTTGCCACTGTATTATGAGCTAACCTTTAAAATGTCACTGATTGCCCATGATGCAATGGGAGAAACAGCATCTGTACCATGATCAAGATTGTTGTGCAGAAGGTCACTAATATTAGACAAATTCCGGAGAAATTATAAACTGTAAATTATATATTTCTAGGAGGTTTTATTTATACTGTCAATGGTTGCACAACTTGTCGGGGGCCATCAAGGGAGAGAAGAACATTGTAGTGTGAAGGAAGTCAGAGACACAAATGAGGGAACTGAACCTTTTCACCCTGGAACAGAGGAGACTACGTGGGGACTTGATCCAAGTCTTCAAAATCATGAAAGGCATCGACCACATCAAACCAGAGGAGCTTTTCCAGATCAGCAGGGACACACGCACCCGGGACACAAATGGAAATTGGGCTTCAAGGCATTCAAGACAGAAAACAGGAGACACTTCTTCACACAGAGAGGCGTCACAATCTGAACAAACTCCCCAGCGATGTGGCTGAAGAGACAATTTGGGAACATTCAAAAACAGACTGGATAGGATCCTTGATCACTTAGTTATTAATGGACACCAAATGAGCACAATGGGGTGAATGGGCTCCTCTCCATTGGACACTCTCTTATGTTCTTAACAGGAAACAGGAAACAGGGACTCCCAGGAACCGATATAATTGGGTCAACAATTTAATAGAGATGCTTTGAGCGCTGGCGATGGAGAGAAATATTTGAGAGTATTTAAATAAATCACAATTGTTGCAGAATAATGACGATTTATAACACACTTATTCTAACTGACAGATTAATTCATTCATCTTCATAATTCATAATCAACTCTAATGTCTTAAACACTTCTATTCAATTACACTATTGAGGTGCTATTGGATGTTGCGCTCTGTTAATTACAGTGCTTTGGGATGTGCTGTGTGTTAAAAAAAAAGCTTAAAGAAACACAGTTTTACCTGATAGCGAACTAATTTAACTTTCAATTAAGTACAACAGATTTCAATTAAACCCTGTGTAACATTTAGAAAGGGTTAATGATGCTGAACTTTAAGTACTGGGTTGTAAAGTGGCAACTACAACTGTAATTAATTGAAATTAGCTTTAATTAACTCTGGAAAGAGAGAGCAGGAAGTCGGCTGCCGCTAAATTGAAAGAGAGGGGAAATCAATAGAGAGTTATGTGGGAAGGCTTATGGGATGAATTTCAACTGATTTAGTTTTATATAAAAGTCTATAATCGGCAGGGATGGCTCCTAAAACCAGCATGATATGCTATAAGTGATCCTTCTTGTAATTCAGACAGCTCCTGGACTTTATGAATATTTAGGGAGTGTGGTCTCATTTAAAAAAAAAATCATTATTTCTGTGTTGAATAAATGACTAAGGAAAGCTACCTAAAACCTCCAAGTACATTGAAAATAATACACATACATAAATCAAACGTCTATCTATCTACCAAAATTGACTCCCAGTTTCAGATCATTAATGAGCAAGTTAAACATCATTTTAATGGCATTACTTTATGCAAACACAGACAGTAACTGAAAACACAATACAAGGATACTATATTCATGTACATTTATATCTGTTGTCCCTATGAGATCGCAGTGCCTGAAAGGGTTAGTTATGTTTCACTTACATCATTGTTTTGATGTAAACACACAACATGCTCCATATTGGCCTCGTTGATTGGCAACAGGCATCCACGGTGCCAGTGACTGAGGGCTCAGCAGGCGTGTTTCGACACACGGAAGACGTCTATATTGGCGGGAGTCCACACGTCGACTTTGGGTTTGATTCTCAGATTCCTGTTCCTTCCATCGACTGTTCTTTGCTTTCAAAAGATAACTATAAATCCAGCCGTCAGAAGCAGCATCCAAGACTGTCCTCCAGCTCTAGCAGATCTGTCAATAAGATAAGATAAGCACGGGTGTGTGTGGCTGTCGGGCACTGCGGAGGGATTTCTGTCGATTTTAATAGAATTACAAGATTCCTTTAGCCCCATCTTTTCTTCTGGGCCACACAACTTGTCTGTCAAGCATTTGGTCAAACATTTCATTCAGATCGGAGGGGTGGGGGGGAGGAGCGTAACTGTCTAGGATGTGTTAACCATCTCCTTCAGCCGGGGAGGAAGAATGCCCACGAAGGGGGATTAGGAGCAGACAAAAGCGTGAGGCTTAATCCAGTTTAATTAAAGCGGCATTCATTCCGCGCGTGATTGACAGTCGCAGCACAAGCGTCGCCTCTCGCTTTGAGAGTGACATTCTCCGAGTGAATGTTAATGAAACCCACACTCGAGGACGAGGGCCGGCCCTGAGGGGCACAATGGCAGGCGGAGAGCAAGAATAGACCGTCTTCACTTTGGGAAAACGTCTGCGAGGCCGAGGAGAAGAAAGAGCCAATGAATTAGAACTTCAAAGTGGCCATTGAGGGCCCTCTTTATTGGGAAAGGAAGCCGGGATTCTCTTTCGCTGCGGCTGTTTATGAGCTGTTGTTGCTTACTGCTGTATTCTGGGTGTTTTTTATTCACATTGCAGTTTTGATCGTGCTCAGACTCGGCCATACATTGTGGTCACACTGGAATGAATGATTTACAAGATTGAGAAGTTTCAGAGCGTGTTTAGATAGCAGAAGCTATATATAGGTGTTTATTATTGTTGCATGAAAGATTATTTTTAATATATAAAGATATGCAACCACTGACAGAAGTCTCTACTGAGTTATAATGAATCAGAAATCATTTCTGCGCCTCTGACTATTTCAGTGTGACTGGGAGCCGTTGACAATAAAATAGTCATGCCCCTCCTCAAGGAGACAATAACGTTTCACCTCAATCAAGTGCTTCTTTCACTTACACTCGGTCAAGGGTCAAATCAGGCTTAATATATAAACAGGACCCCACAGGAGTGCGGAGTTAATATGTGGTGCCCAAGAACACACTGGTCCTCTCAGGCACAGCTGGCCATCAACTGCGGTCATTGTGTCAAAACTTCACAGAGATTATCCACTTCTTTAAACACCACACCGGTCTAATTAAAATCTTGAACAGCAAGCTGGCTAAGAGCATAAGCATAATTAAGATATATATATATACACTCACCTAAAGGATTATTAGGAACACCATACTAATACTGTGTTTGACCCCCTTTCGCCTTCAGAACTGCCTTAATTCTATGTGGCATTGATTCAACAAGGTGCTGAAAGCATTCTTTAGAAATGTTGGCCCATATTGATAGGATAGCATCTTGCAGTTGATGGAGATTTGTGGGATGCACATCCAGGGCACGAAGCTCCCGTTCCACCACATCCCAAAGATGCTCTATTGGGTTGAGATCTGGTGACTGTGGGGGCCAGTTTAGTACAGTGAACTCATTGTCATGTTCAAGAAACCAATTTGAAATGATTTGACCTTTGTGACATGGTGCATTATCCTGCTGGAAGTAGCCATCAGAGGATGGGTACATGGTGGTCATAAAGGGATGGACATGGTCAGAAACAATGCTCAGGTAGGCCGTGGCATTTAAACGATGCCCAATTGGCACTAAGGGGCCTAAAGTGTGCCAAGAAAACATCCCCCACACCATTACACCACCACCACCAGCCTGCACAGTGGTAACAAGGCATGATGGATCCATGTTCTCATTCTGTTTATGCCAAATTCTGACTCTACCATCTGAATGTCTCAACAGAAATCGAGACTCATCAGACCAGGCAACATTTTTCCAGTCTTCAACTGTCCAATTTTGGTGAGCTTGTGCAAATTGTAGCCTCTTTTTCCTATTTGTAGTGGAGATGAGTGGTACCCGGTGGGGTCTTCTGCTGTTGTAGCCCATCCGCCTCAAGGTTGTACGTGTTGTGTCTTCACAAATGCTTTGCTGCATACCTCGGTTGTAACGAGTGGTTATTTCAGTCAAAGTTGCTCTTCTATCAGCTTGAATCAGTCGGCCCATTCTCCTCTGACCTCTAGCATCAACAAGGCATTTTCGCACACAGGACTGCCGCATACTGGATGTTTTTCCCTTTTCACACCATTCTTTGTAAACCCTAGAAATGGTTGTGCGTGAAAATCCCAGTAACTGAGCAGATTGTGAAATACTCAGACCGGCCCGTCTGGCACCAACAACCATGCCACGCTCAAAATTGCTTAAATCACCTTTCTTTCCCATTCAGACATTCAGTTTGGAGTTCAGGAGATTGTCTTGACCAGGACCACACCCCTAAATGCATTGAAGCAACTGCCATGTGATTGGTTGGTTAGATAATTGCATTAATGAGAAATTGAACAGGTGTTCCTAATAATCCTTTAGGTGAGTGTATATATATATATATATATCTCATCACCATAAGCCCATATAGATCCA
The DNA here is from genome assembly GCF_036373705.1 of Amia ocellicauda. Classification (NCBI taxonomy): domain Eukaryota; kingdom Metazoa; phylum Chordata; class Actinopteri; order Amiiformes; family Amiidae; genus Amia; species Amia ocellicauda. Next base: position 3,404,609 of record NC_089859.1, read on the forward strand.
CTGCTGGATGAAGATGAAGCATTTTCCATGTCAAAGCAAAGTTTATGAATTCATCTCCCATCTTCTATGTGTTCATCTTCTAGGTCTTTTTCATCTCTTGGGATCCATTCCATGGCTTAATTTGTGACGATCTGCATTTGCCCCTGTTACTTTAAGGCAGTTGACTTTTATGTTTGGTCAAACCTATAAAATGTTCCTATTACAACCCGTAGCGGGGTAGCAAAAGAGGAAAAGGTGTGGCAAATGAGAGAGTGAGCGCGCAGTCCATCTTTGATCTGTTCTTCTGCAGTGAGTCCGGCCCATTGCCACTTTAACATCGTCATATCCTTGCAATGATGTTTCATTTTATTTTATTCTCAGGTCCTTGCATTTCTCTGCTTCTCTTCTTTTCATTGCAAGCGGACATCTTTCCATGCTCCTTTGTGTCTTCCAGTTTCTGTAACATTTTTTCATTTAGTGACCAAAATAATATATATATATATATATATATATATATATATATATATATATATATATATATATATATATCCCTTGACTGTTCTATAAACACACAGTTACACACATTTGTAGTAAATAATAGGTTTTCAGAGCGTGGTGGAGCAGTCCAGGTGAAGAAGTGAAGGAACTTGGGGAGCAGGAAATAGGAGACTCTAAGAGACTGAATGATAATGCTTTTATTTTCATTTAATTAATTGTCAACAATGGTCAATTACATATTAATAAACTCAGCAGCATTTTTATTCACTCAACGCAGTTCTTACTTTCACGGCATTAAGGAAGACAGCACAGAAGCGTCACTCTATTGGGTTAGAGAACAAGATAGAAGAAACCTGGCCATGGAGAGGAGGCCAGTCGACTCATTGTGCTCGTCTGAGAGCCAGGAATCCCACCCGGTCTGCTTTTAAAGGAACTCAAGCGTCACTTCTTCAAGCTTCAATAACAAGGCTGTGAGGTTGATTCCTGACGGCCACCACTGTGTGTGATGAAGTGACTCCTGTTCTCCGCTCAGCGTGCCGCTCCACTCAGTCATGGAGGAGGACCCCTCGGCCACAATGCCCGGAAGCAATACAGTCCGAACCCCTCGATGACCAACCGCTCGCCCGAGCCCAGCTCTCTCCGTCCCAGCGCGGCCGTCCCGGTCTCTCTTTAACGTGACAGTTCGGCCGCCTTTAATCAAACGGTGAAAGCTGTGATTGACGACAGGACGGTTGCCCTTTCGCCGTCACCCGTATCCTGTAAACAGATGGAAAGTTCAGGTGATTCATGGGGGGTGGAGGGGAAGTGCCCTATTGAGGAAGGCCTCTGGAGTGTGCGGTAATCGCTTTCCCAGATCTCTGTTTTGTCTGGCATGAGTGGGACCTCTAATCACGTCTGGCATCTGCAGTGACCAACCTGTTCCTTTTAATTATTTATTTTTTCAGACGCTGATAACCGAATGAAGCTGTGAGTGAGACTTCAAGCATTTCCCTCTCCTTTCTTTCTGTCAAAGTCAAAACTAGAAGTGGAAGCAGATAAGCAAGAGACAGTTTCATCTTTCCTTCCCGTAAAACGGATTAAATCCTGACTACGAATGATGATGCAATACATACCCTTTAAGTCATTTCTATTTTATTCCGATTCAGTTATCACATGGTAACTAGTGTCACCAGGGGCAAAACTGATATTATATGCATATTATATATATATATATATATATATATATGTATGTTTACAGACAGTTCATATTGAATGCCCGTCAGATGTTAACATTTTAAAATGATGATGTCATTGACTTTATCTCTTTGGACGTTTTTGGGACTTTCCTTCTGAATCAATGAACATGCATTCAAGCAACTGAACAAAAGCCAAGCACATTCTCCATCGGTGATTTATGAGCACCTACCTCTAGACAGCCAATCAGAACGAGGCGCCATTATAGGTCCTCGGCCACAAATGTGTCTCGAATCACAAGATTCCTGGCAGCGTTATTGAGCATAGAGATCAAGAGGTTGAAGGGGAGAGGAAAACTCACCTTAACTTACGTTAAAGTAATCAGTAATTCTATGTTAACATCGTAGACACTATAAATAAATCAGTTACAGAAACATTTGAGATTCCCATGACTCTCCAGGGAGCTGTAGGTCTCTTCTCAACCTTGCCACCTAAAAACCAAGAGGGAACGTATCAGACTTAGCTCACACCCTCGTCCATAAACTAATTTAAACCAGCAAATTAAAGATAGAGGTTTCACGTGTAATTATATTCATAGTTGCAGTTTAGGATATGTCTGCATCATTATTTTGAGAGAATGTAATTAAAGTCATTCCCCAGTGCTATATAATTAAAAGCTAATTTTTAATTTAGCTTTTACCGTAGGTTTCATTTAAAATCGCATTCCAGTTTCGACGACAAAGCACCTCTCTTTGAAGGTGTTCCATTTTTCTTTCCCCTCCTTTTTCACAAACGTTTATGGCACTTGCATCTAATCTTTTCACTCTTTTAATTGCCCTGAAAAGAATGTTCTCGATTCATTCCATGGTTTTAAGGAACAGAATCGCTGGAGCCAGAATTGATCCATTTTGTGTCTTATAATTTGGCATAAGATACGTTTCTTTGTTTCCTCAACACTATAAGCTCATTTTCTTTTGGAAGAAGCATTCCTTTTAGAGTGCTTTTAAGTAGTCATCAAGAGGAGTCTTTCATCTCTTTGGGTGCTATCACTTCCCACCCAACAGCGTCATGGATTACTTTTGCGAATGAGAGAATGTAGCCTAAAACAAAAGTCAAAAAGAAGAACAATAATCCAGACACTGAGCCTAAATATTCATCTTGGAATTTGCATCAAAAGATGGCCTTCAGTTCAAAGCCCGGCCCCACCGATCGGCAGGAAAAGCATTCCAATATTTACATCTCCGTGGAAGTCATGCTAGCATTTCAGAGCACAGCCAACTTCCTGTTTGTGTAGAGACAGAGGTGCGCCCCGTTCCCGGCAACACAACGGCTGCGCTCGCCCACAAGTGCGCTCTCTCGCTCCGTGAGCTCGGGAGGTTTGGTCCAGCAGCCAGCCGGGTCACGGACAAGAGCAGATCTGGACCCAGAGGCAGAAAAACAGCTGCAGACATAGAGAAAAAAACACATGACCTCCACATGAACTCCTGAAGTTTGCGTTCTGGATTGTATTGATTTTGCTAACAAGAGACATCAACTGTTCTTTTCTCTCCAACTCTGTTTGCGGTGAAATTATATTTCTGATTTCTTCATTACGGGGGTTGAACTGAGACTCACACAGTCAGTTATCAGTGTGTTTCCCTCAAACCCTTTTTTACGCTTGTTCTCACTCCAATGTCAGCACAAGAGATATGAAGCGTAAGGGAACCCACTGCTCTCAGGCCTGGTTGAGCCTTGTGCAAAACTATGAGGGTATCAAACCAAAATAATTGTCAATTTCAAATATAATGAGAAAAAAAGTACACATTTTAATTATTTTAATTATAATATTACTACTATGACTTCTATACTGTACATTGAGATAAATATTTTAAGCTGCTAAAAGAGACAAATACCTACACAATTGCTTCTGATGAATATATATATATATATATATATATATGTATGCGGCAGACTAAGATGATAAAGTGCTCATGGTTCGTCTGTATTTGAATGTTCACGGTGGTATAGTTTTTCAGGGTTAATTATATAAATCGCTGTGCCGTCATTCGGTTTTTGAAGTTGTTCTGAATGCGCTGACACTCTGCCATTGTATTATTCATGCTGTCGCGGTTAAAACCAATGATTACCTTAATTCTCAGGCCTTTTCCATAAATCTGCATGGCTGTTTCTACCTTTTCTCTGCTTTTCTGCTCTTTGATGTACCCAGAGCAGTACAACCCTCTAATTAATCTTATTTTAATTTAGGGGGAAAAGGACTTCAAAGGGACACGCGATTAGCGATAAGCAAGCACTCGTATTACATACGTGTCGACTTCAGATGCAACATGTACTTCTGAATTCTGTCTGGCAGATATTGAAGCTGAAGTTAACCTTATTTACTCCCCATAAAGCATAAAGTAAACAGTTTTTATAAGAGAGAATTAAAAATTTGTTATGATTTTTTTTAAACTGGGCCAGAAACCAACAGGCGGTAGAGAAACTGAAACTAACGAACTAAATAAATAACTCTGAATTTCCTGTGTGATATTGTTTCCACTCGAATGCAGAGACAACAGCACTTGAGTCTAATGAGGAGCTGGAGTTTCTGCGGTGCTTGCAGATTAAAAAGATGGATTATAAATAGATTAAATCCACGGTGTACGTGAACACTCGAGGAGAATGCCACTGGCAGACGAATCGGTTAATTTGATGTTTGATTGCAGTGCAAGTGAAGTACACTATTTAGCTTAAGAATACCGTGGTTAATTGGGTTTTTGTGTGGTTTTCATTCACTCATGTGTATTGTATTTATCACTGAAACAGAATAATAAAATGATTTAGCCTTTGCTTTGTTTTTTATTCCTTTATATGCACAGTATGGATTCATAAACACTGAAATGTTGTGCCACAACATTCGAGCAGATGCACCGATCTAAAGCACTCCACACTCCGGGCTATTTTTAGTTTTTACATTCCACTGGTACATGTTTGTGATTAATTGTTCTTCTAGTTAGTACTTAATTAAAAAGTTTGTGCACTTTCTGACAAACACAAACAAGATTACAGTTGGATCCTGCGGTTTAAAAATAAAAAGCCACATAATGTCACAAGGTAAATGGAGGCTCATTATCAGACCATTAATCACATCTCTCTCAAAGACGCTGTGCAGTTCGTGTCCTGGCATCGGGACCGTCGGACCGTCTGCAGGGGAACAGGCCTGCTTTGTCGACAGGATTGTGACATTGAATTATACGAGGTTAACAAAAGGCAGCATTGAAAAGGTTCACTGGCACTTCTCAGTAGATCTATATAGCGAGATTAAAAGAGCTCTTCAAACTCAAAATGCCTTGTTTATGAACATAGAAATCTGGCAGCTGTAGTAGTTATTATACAACAGATATTGTCTTTGTTTCATGTAAAAGGTATTTCATCACTTGTTTTATTTGTGAAATATTCAGTTGGTTTCAGTTGTTGGTTCGTCTGATCTCTGCCAGTGCAGATATGTAGGCCGTGGTCATCTAAGACAACTGTTTGTAATGTTGTTGGCCCAGCACTTCCGTTAGCGCAGATGGAGCCCTGATATCGATGCTTCTCTCAGGACCGCAGGCTGGCAGGTCAACCTGGCCCGGCCTTGTGACAATAGAGACGCTGCGCCGCACGGTGGGAAAGGGTTTCCCTGCTGTGGCCATCGCGGTGCGCATCGACCAGACTGGTTCTCCGTTTACAAAGCAGCTTTTACCACAAGGGTCACCGCATCGCAGGGCGGGTCTGCTCGGGCACCTTTAACTCTCAACACAACCCACTGTGTGTCAGCTCTGTTTAGTGGCTACACTCAGTGCAGCAACTGAACCGGTGTGAGGACAGGCGAATCAACGTCTGCATGATTAGAAATATGAGTTTTAACAGTGTGGGCCAAATTCACAACATATTGACTCCTGTGCCAAGTTAACACCCTTTTCTCCTAATGAGGGAAAAAACAAAACACGAGAAAATGGGTGAGTGGCCCCTAAAGCTTTCAGAGTGGAAACTTCAAGGGAAACTGCCCCAGTCCCCACAATCACTGGTGTCCGGCACCAGCGCCAGTGTCTCTGTGACCAAAGCCAGGCCCAATGCGTGGACTTAATTTCCAGCCTCTTCTGTTTTGCTGATGCAGTATCTGCTCACACTGACTCTGAGTTTTTCTCTCAGGAAGCGCTGGCGTGAATAGAGATTTAAGTGAGCCAGAGGGGAAATTAAACAGCCACTGGGACTCTCACACTACACATAAAGCAACACGAGTGCAGTGCGGCCGCCTGCAAGATGTTCGCAATTACTGCGCCGTCTTCAGCACCATCGTACACGAATCAGCAGATGGCCGCTGCAGTGTGACGGAGACGCAGAGGTTTAGCGCCGAGTCGGTGGGGAGGCAGTGAGCTAGTGAACGTTACTTTACAGTTTGTGTGACAAGGGTATTATTACACTTTCATCTATTCAGCTGCCAACCTGCGCTCTTAATGATTACAAATGGACCCGTGGAACTAGAACACAGAACCCATTACACCCACGCTGTAGGTCTGTCTGTTTCAGCCCAGCAATACGGGAGGGAACAGACCTGCTCTGATGATGGACGCTGGCTTTTCCAAATCCATTACTTATTCATATTGAAAATGAAATGTGTGAAATCTACAGAAACAATAACTTATGTTATATGCATATATATATACACCGATCAGCCATAACATTATGACCACCTGCAAAATATTGTGTAGGTCCCCCTTTTGCCGCCAAAACAGCCCTGACCCGTCGAGACATGGATTCCACTAGACCTCTGAAGGTGTGCTGTGGTATCTGGCACCAAGACGTTAACAGCAGATCCTGTAAGTCCTGTAAGTTGCGAGGTGGGGCCTCCATGGATCGGACTTGTTTGTCCAGCACATCCCACAGATGCTCGATTGGATTGAGATCTGGGGAATTTGGAGGCCAAGTCAACACCTTGAACTCGTGATTCATCAGACCAGGCCACCTTCTTCCATTGCTCCATGGTCCAGTTCTGAGCAACAAACTGCGATGCACTGTGTGTTCTGACACCTTTCTATCAGAACCAGCATTCACTTTTTCAGCAATTTGAGCTACAGTAGCTCGTCTGTTGGATCAGACCACACGGGCCAGCCTTCGCTCCCCACGTGCATCAATGAGTCTTGGCTGCCCATGACCCTGTCGCCGGTTCACCGCTTTTCCTTCCTTGGACACTTTTGATAGGTACTGACCACTGCAGACCGGGAACACCCCGCAAGAGCTGCAGTTTTGGAGATGCTCTGACCCAGTCGTCTAGCCATCACAATTTGGCCCTTGTCAAAGTCTCTCAGATCCTTACGCTGCCCATTTTTCCTGCTTCTAACACATCAGCTTTGAGGACAAAATGTTCACTTGCTGCCTAATATATCCCACCTACTGACAGGTGCCATGATAACGAGATTATCAGTGTTATTCACGTCACCTGTCAGTGGTCATAATGTTATGGCTGATCGGTGTATACAGTGTCTTACAGAACTATTCAGACACTTCTTAGTACAAAATGACAGATACACATGTTCTAAACTTAATATAAATTGAAATAAACTTGAATGCTCAAACTGAAGAATTCTAAGGGTAAGATACACTAAATGTCAGCATAACTGAAGAGAAAAATCTGAGATGTATGTTGATTGCACAAGTATTGAGACTCAATATTTGGTGGCAAGTCTTTCGGGGTGACTCTCTACTAACTTTGCACACCGTCTTTGTGCAATTCTTGCCAATTCTTGTGGGCAGATTTTCTCCAGCTCGCTCTCGGGGATCTCTTATGGACAGTGGTTATCAAGTCTCCCCACAGATTCTCAATTGGATTCAAGTCAGGATGCTGACTGGGCCACTCAAGGATGTTCACTGTCTTGTTCTCTTGATCACAGTCCTGCTGAACAGTGAATCTTCGCAGACTGTGTGTTCTGCTCAGGCGACGACGGCCAGAATGCCCCGGCACTGGCTGAGCTGAGCACCGAGGTCACACCAACAGGCAGGAGGAGAGATACGCTCAGCCGCAGTTTGCAGCTCTGTACGCCCGGGAGGAATATCCTCAGTTCATCCCCAGGTGTGGATTGAAGTAGAGGACCACCCAGATGGGGCCTTCGAGTATTAGGTGAGTGCAGTGACTCTATAGGCCTCACGGGTGAACCGGCGGTGCCTCGCTGGACCCTTTATTTGAGCTGTCAAGGACAACCCTGTTGATAAAAGGAAGTTTACAACACAGCACAGCAATATATATGTACTAGGACACAGTACTATATATATTGAACATCTCCAATGAATTAATATTATTAATGCAGTTATTAATAATCATTCGAGCCAAACAAAGTCAACAGTACGAATACAAACACGGCCACTGAGAGCTTTAGGAAGAGGCTTTAGACACAAGTTTTCCCACGAATCCAAGGCAGTAAAAGAGGAAGTGACTGACAAATACACAAACTTAACATTTCTATTACAGCTCATCCTTCAGTGATCGTATGACCTCTGTAGCAGGAATGTCTCATATGTGTAAATATTATTTTGCTCTTTTTTTTTCATAGATACACACAACACCTGTGCAGTTTTGTCTAGCAGTCATCTGAGAATTGAATCAGTTTATCTTTGGCTATGAATAACTCACCTAACATCTTTAACAGAGCGTTGTCTAGACCAACAGGCCATCATACGACACGCTTTCATTCTGACTGTTAGACAGAGTAATGCCTTAAGGAATGCAAAGCAAGGCGCCATAAATCACCCGTGTCAACACAGAACTCCCTACAGATAGATGTTTTATTAACCAAATAGCAAATATGGCCAATACAGTGAGGGCACTAGTTAAAATGAATGCTTGATCGAGGGTTTCAATGCTTCAAACAAACTACAAACGTTTACCCTTCCGGAGTTTTATTTTTTAATTGTACACAAAGGTTTCTTATAATAAATTAATCCACAAAGGGGTACAAGTTTGGGATTTACGAGTCGGTCAAAGTTTTGAGTCTGCTTTGAGATGTGAAGGTTAGGAGCAGAAGCTAAGCATGTGAAATAGGCTGATAAATTGCAATCCAGTTTTACTGAATTCTAATCAAGATAACGGAAAATAACTATAAATGAAGATGGCATAAATCTGTTGTAAAACTGTGGCAAATCCTGGGACCGATCTACCTGAAGTGAATTCATTTTCACCAGCCCCATAACGTAGCGGCGTTATGAAAGTGCCTGCAACAATGCAAACAAACAAACAAACAAACAAATTAAAGACCAAACTCTAAACCCTTCGCTCTCTTCGCGAGCCGCCTGGGCTGTGCTGGTGAGGGTACATCCCCCCTCCGCCACAAAGGAGCTCATTAACGCTCGCCTCACTAAACCAGCACTTCATTGACAAAGCAGCTGTTACCACACGGGTCACCGCCTCTGTTTTCACTTCCTGTCGCCCCCTTGTCGAGGGCTGGATCCTTCCCAGAGTCCTTCTCTCTGCTCCATCCATTTCTCATCCATTCTTGCATTCAGGCTGGCGAAACAAGGCTCCTCTTGGCCTTTTGTTTTAAGACCCCCGATGACCTGTCAGGGATGCAGACCACCTGCTGCTGCACACGCTCATATTTTCAGGAATAACGCGGGCGCTCTCTGGAGGGGAGAGGTAGCAGGGCAGTGGGTCTGTTCGTCCCGCGGAGCCTCTCCTCATCCATCACTGTCAACAGAGAAATATCGCACTTCCTCAACGCTCTGTCTGCTTGAATGAATGAATTTCATCTCCCCCCCCCACCCCACACTACACACAAAGTCATTGAGTGCCGGCGGTTGTAAAGTGTTGTCTTCAAACCAACGGCACTGACTGTGAAACACAACATCCTTTCTCAGCCTCCGTTCTCAGAGAGTCACTGACCTGTCCTTTTAGCACGATGGGAAATGGACTGTTTTAATGATCTGTGCTGAAGTCACTCATGTTGATCACACAGTAAACCACCATGTTTTAACAATGACTTTTCTACAAATGTATTTACCAGAGTGCGTAACTAAAATGCAGTTTGGATTTTACAAGGCACAAATCATTCTTTACTTCTGTTAATGTCCCTAAATGACATTAATTTATATGCTTATATTAATATGTGGAAGAATAACTTTCTGTCCAGGTTACAGTTAAAACTGAAGAAAATTAATTCGGTGCCGAAACATGGACCTTGTGTTTGGCTAACGGCAGTTCAATCGTCTGCTTGTATAATACTCAGAGGACATGAATACCACAGAATGATTCAGATCTATTCCTGTGCTTCCTTGCTTAAACCATTACACAATAAATATAACTCACGTTGCTCCTCAAGACCCCAGTTATCCAGTGGAACAAATTCCTCACCGCAATCTTTTTCAGTCACCACCTTTATAAAGCTAAGAACGTGATGACAAGTCTCAAGGCATTCCAATGTCAGCGGCCTGTTGCCAAAACACCTTTGGCAAATCCTCCCCGTTTAATCTGCCCATGAATGTGGGCAGAGCGAAGGGCCCTCGCCCAGCCAGGGGATGATTCAGCAACTGTGGCAGCAGCAGATGAGACTCTGAAATAAAAGGCACAGAGATGTGGAATGAAATAAGACAAGTTGAGACACAAGGTTTGACTGGAGCAGAAAAGTAAGAACGTTGTGAGAGATTAAAGCGCCAACGTGAACAACAGGAGCCTAAGTTGTTTGCCTAACAAGTGATGCGTTATCTGCAAATTGTGAGGAGGATCTAAAAGTAGAACATTTTTAAGTGCCAAAGCCAACGGTGGCCATGTTTGCTGAAATGGAAATCCCATTAATTCCTAATCAAATTAATCAGTGGTGATCAACTTCGGTACAGGCAGGGCTTGTTAAAAAACAGAGCGCAGGGGGAGTATTTCTGTTCAACCAGAAAATGCCTTCGCAGCCTGGAGAGAGTTTTATTGCCGGAGGAACAAAGGAAAACAGCGAGTTGAATGATTTGACACGAGGTCACTTTGTTACCCTTGTATTCAAACCCACGACTCCTTGGCTGATCTCGCAAGCCTAGCCTTGCAGTCCCACACAGCCGTGCCTGCTCCCCGCGCTACCCAGCTCCCTTTAAATGGCCTTTGTTCAGGTTATTAATAAGCCAATCTGATCACAATGAACAGTTTTGGGTGGCGAATCCGAAACAGCCGACATCTGGTCCTTATCAGCGATACCCAAGCGCTGCTCCGGTGAAAGTTTGGAGCTGAGTTTTGATGAATCGTCAGACTCATCGTAACCTCTCTCTTGTAAACTAAGCAGCCCGATGCACCGGAGAGATTTATGATTGTGTGGTGTGGGGTACAAGTTCCTTGCGAATAACAAATGGAGGCTATGAGGAATGGGCCCTTGACACGGGCCTGTGCGCATTACTCAAGTCAGCTAGTTGTATCAGCCTCCTGCTGCCGGGGACTCTCTCCATCTGGCTTTCAAACTTTTCTGGCTACGGCTTTCCACACTAGGACGGCGCTGGCAGTTAACCCCCGATGTTAGGCCGTCTGTAACCCATTTCTCCACTCAACCAGCTCAGATTTACTTATTTACTTATTCTTATTGTAACATGATGTTGTGTTCATGTCTGTTGTGTGGGAAGAACGTCTTGTTTGAACTCCTGCAGGGAAAACCAATTTGATTCTCTCATGAAAAATGGCCTCAGAGCCACTGGATCTTCATGAAAGATGTCTTTTAGCCACACAGGTCGTAAGACATTGCACTGTGAGATCCGAAATAAACCTTTTGTTGAAACAACTGATAGAAACAATCTGTTACAAGTTGGAGTTTTTGCACAAACTCTAAATGAATTTATTGTGGAGAAATAAAAACCCTGATAAGCCTACAGAATTGTGTGTGTGTGGCTGGGGGGGCCATTTCCTGTTGATTTTACGTATTTAGTCATTATATTTCAAAATGCCAGAATCTGAGCACAGGATATATCACCCAACGATCCCATACCAAACCCTGCACCGACTATGCGCTCGTTTATCTTTCGTCACTTCCCAGTTGTGACGATCCATGAAAGAAACACCGGAAGCCTATCCCTTTAAATCTGGTTTCAGTTATGGCCTGTACCGTTCCTGTCACCAATTTAAGGTGTCTTGAATGTTCCTGTTTATCCCCCACCTGTGAATCCTGCTTCCCTAATGCATGACGTTTTGTTTTTCAATTTCTTTTTAAAGAGGGACTTCCAGTTCTTATCCCTCTCACTGCAGCACCCACTTACTATTTCAGAACTTGTTCCAGGACACTTGGGTTATCTAGCGCAGCTCAGAGCGTCATTAACCCTGCTGTCTTCTGTGTGCATGGCTTTGAAATCCAAAAAAAGCATCTGAGAGTGTCTAAAGTGAGACCCACGATAGTCCCCCACATTTCTACCCAGCTCTGCTCTGCTCCCTGCTGCCTGACCCTCTGCCTCTGCTTTGCTTTGCTGGTCTCTTATTCTCCTGCCCCACAGACACATACCTCCCCAGCTTGAATGCAGCCTCTGGTTTATATCTTCCTCCCGAAGCCCCTCACCTTCATCTGACCATCCGTCCGCCCTCAGAACAATAAATAATACATTTCTGTCCCTGGCTGTGAGATGATAACAGCACCCCTGGCCCTTTAAATATTTAGAGTTTCTGACTGCAGGAGAGCATTGTAGAATAAAGCATCTTTCTCTGGCCGGGGGAGCGTGGCGAGCCAAGCCAAATACTGTTTGTAGTTTGGACACAGAGTTGTTTGCTTATCTAATGCGAGATCAAATCAAATTCGTTCTCCGCCCCCATCCAGGGCCCAGTGAACTGTGCCGCCTGCTGTGAGGAAGCCTGAGGTGAAGGGATGTCCTTTGGATCACTCGCCAGCAAAGGCCGTGCCTGTGTGAGAGCGTCGGTGGCTTCCTTGCAGACTCTTACCATGAAGAAGCACCTAGAGATCTCATTCAGCACAGCCAGTCCCAGTGTCAGCACAGAGAGCATCCCGTGGTGGAAGACATGATCCCTAAAAAAGGAAGAGCACTTGACTTGAGAAGCTCGAGCTGTGATTTCATGCCACCCGTCCTCGCCGTATTAATTCCCAAGCTGTTAAAGTGCGCCGCCGCCTGCGCCGAACCCTGAGGTGCCGCCGGGCTCCTCCACATCACAGAGACGAGAGCGCAGCTTGAACGTTGCTCCACAGCCCTAATGAATGACGTTTATAATAAACTAATTTCGGCGTGAGAAGTCTAATTTCCAAGCATCCAGTGTGAAGGAAATATTATCGCCGGCAACTGCCAACCTTGTTTACTGAGATATTACAGCACCTGCTGTGTGCCTCGCCGTACATGGGTACTAATGACAGTTTCTGTCTGGTACCACCTGGTGCCAACCCATATTTCACCGAGTGTGACAGAACCACAATCAATCAGGAAGAGTCTCCTGCTGGGCCCAAGTTAGAAGGAAACATTCCCTAAAAGCTGCAGCCAACACTTATTTTATTATTTTTTATCTCTGGCCTCCCCCTCTCCACACGCATGGTTTCTGCCAACCAGGAGCCAGATATCATTACTTCACACTGAAGGTAACTCTGTGTTTCTGTGAAAGGAATGTAAAGAGAGAGAGAGAGAGATGTTCCTGTCGGCCTGCTGAAGCTCTTGACTTCCTCCCCCGTTCAGGAGCCCTGCTGGATGCCTTATCTTTGAACTCAGAGCGCTTGTCACAATGTATTGAGATCAATATCCCGGCGGTTGGCAGACGTCACACTGATGACTGAAACCCCCGTCCCGGGACCAGCCTCTCACACGCCAGCTCCACTTACACTTTAAACTCCCTGCCTTTAATGAAAAGCGTTCCCTTTTTTCTCATACAAATCTGAAACGATAATAATAGTAATGCGGTCCTCCTGTGAAACAGCCACCGCTCTGAAACACGACAAGCTGTACAAGAAGCTGTAAATATGATCACAGACACTGTTTAATACTCCTGTTCCTGTCCTGTTTTCATGTTCTGCATGTGTCTGTGAACCTGAGCGCTTCACACTGGCTTCGCAGGGCCAGCTGGACCGACTGGCGACTGGGATGTCTCACGTCTCCCTCCTCCTCCTCAGTGCTTGTGTTGTGCACTTCCGTGTGTGTGACTTTACAGCAATTATCATAATCCCTTCAGTGGTGACACTTAAGAGAAACAAATCCACCTTTATTGCAGCTCTTTGAACCATAACGATGGTGATGATGGATATTATTGCCATTATTATTATTACACCCTCGTAAGTTGTGTTTTATTGCCGAAGTGTGTTTTTTTCATCATCGCAGATAGCAGGGACCTGTGGGAGGCCGGAGGCTGGAGTCAGTGTTAGTGACGTAACCTGGCTGATGTATCGCTCTGCATCTCAGAGATGTGCATAATTACGCATATTTATAAATCATCCCAAACTGTTCGGCTGCAGAGTGTGATTTTTAAAGCTTCTTAGGAAAACATCAATAAGACCTTTACTCTATCTGTGCCAAAATATCACCGCAAATCTTTTATCAGTTTATATATTAAGTGCAAAGACCACAGAACCTGGAAGGAATCATTTCTCATCTGCAGGGGTGGAAAAGTGTAATCCTGTTTTTGCAGTGTCTCGGTTTTTATATAGAGAGGTATTTATTATTTTATATGATTGAATGAAGCGTATGTATATAAGAAGAACTTAAGAAAGTGTCCAATCAAGAGGAGGCCATTCACCCCATCGTGCTCGTTTGGTGTCCATTAATAACTAAGTGATCCAAGGATCCTATCCAGTCTGTTTTTGAATGTTCCCAAATTGTCTCTTCAGCCACATCACTGGGGAGTTTGCGATGACTTCTTGTTGATCTGCTTCTTAATATTATTATATATATATATATATATATATATACACTCACCTAAAGGATTATTAGGAACACCATACTAATACTGTGTTTGACCCCCTTTCGCCTTCAGAACTGCCTTAATTCTACGTGGCATTGATTCAACAAGGTGCTGAAAGCATTCTTTAGAAATGTTGGCCCATATTGATAGGATAGCATCTTGCAGTTGATGGAGATTCGTGGGATGCACATCCAGGGCACGAAGCTCCCGTTCCACCACATCCCAAAGATGATCTATTGGGTTGAGATCTGGTGACTGTGGGGGCCAGTTTATTACAGTGAACTCATTGTCATGTTCAAGAAACCAATTTGAAATGATTCGACCTTTGTGACATAGTGCATTATCCTGCTGGAAGTAGCCATCAGAGGATGGGTACATGGTGGTCATAAAGGGATGGCCATGGTCAGAAACAATGCTCAGGTAGGCCGTGGCATTTAAACGATGCCCAATTGGCACTAAGGGGCCTAAAGTGTGCCAAGAAAACATCCCCCACACCATTACACCACCACCACCAGCCTGCACAGTGGTAACAAGGCATGATGGATCCATGTTCTCATTCTGTTTACGCCAAATTCTGACTCTACCATCTGAATGTCTCAACAGAAATCGAGACTCATCAGACCAGGCAACATTTTTACAGTCTTCAACTGTCCAATTTTGGTGAGCTTGTGCAAATTGTAGCCTCTTTTTCCTATTTGTAGTGGAGATGAGTGGTACCCGGTGGGGTCTTCTGCTGTTGCAGCCCATCCGCCTCAAGGTTGTACGTGTTGTGGCTTCACAAATGCTTTGCTGCATACCTCGGTTGTAACGAGTGGTTATTTCAGTCAAAGTTGCTCTTCTATCAGCTTGAATCAGTCGGCCCATTCTCCTCTGACCTCTAGCATCAACAAGGCATTTTCGCCCACAGGACTGCCGCATACTGGATGTTTTTCCCTTTTCACACCATTCTTTGTAAACCCTAGAAATGGTTGTGCGTGAAAATCCCAGTAACTGAGCAGATTGTGAAATACTCAGACCGGCCCGTCTGGCACCAACAACCATGCCACGCTCAAAATTGCTTAAATCACCTTTCTTTCCCATTCAGACATTCAGTTTGGAGTTCAGGAGATTGTCTTGACCAGGACCACACCCCTAAATGCATTGAAGCAACTGCCATGTGATTGGTTGGTTAGATAGTTGCATTCATGAGAAATTGAACAGGTGTTCCTAATAATCCTTTAGGTGAGTGTATATATATAGCTTGTATGTTGTCTTGCATTGCTAAAAAACATTTTGGTCTGAAAATGGTGCCTTTATCCTTATTTATTTGCATTTTGTTTGTTGTTCTAGTTCTGCATAAGTTAACTTCAGATTTTAAGCAGGAAAGAGTTGCGAGAGACAGCCAGCGCTGGGCGTTGATGGGAGATCTGGGCTGCAGAGCCACGCTGCTCGGGCTGATCTGAGTCAGTCCTGACTCACGCGTGTCGAGTCTCAGTTTCCAGCCTAAATCCCCGGGATTAATGTGTCATGGCTTCCAAGTGTTTCTTCACATTCTTGGATAATACTGTACAGTCATTACTTACACAGGCATCAGGCAGGTCTTAATGGGACTTTGCTGTACGGGAGCAGGTGTTTACTTAAAAAAAGAAACAATTGCAAGACTCTTACAGTTCTGTATTATTCTCTGTGTAAACTTTCAATTGCATGAGTGGTTTTCACACCGGCCATAACGCAGCATCTAATGGAAAACAAACGTTATACGCAGGATTATCTTGAAATGGAGACTATGCCCTCTTTATAAACCATTGCACTACTGGGAGGAGTAAGGAATGAAGATAAACAGAGCTTATTTGAACAACTTATAGTCTGCAATGTCATATTTGCAAAAATACCTGAAGAGCTGCAGCTTGAATTTGAAAAACACTCAAGAAACGAGAAAACAAAAGAAACTGGACGGAAAACGAAAACAAGAGTACTTTTTTCCAGCTCTGTTAAATGTTAGACAAGTTAAGTAGATCAACAGATACCTGAAGCAGCCAAAAATTATGTCTCCCTTGAACAACAAATCAGCGCAGATGGAGATATAATGGACGAGATCAAAAGGAGAGTGGAAATGGGATGGAGTGGGTTGGGAAGAAACAGCTGCTGAAGGGAAATCTGCCCATGTGACTCGTGACATCACAAGCGACCATTTTAAAAGAAGAACAGATGGACAAGGGAAGCTGTGGAAGGAATCACAAGAGAGGAAAAAATAGCTAGAAGAAGAAAACGTTAAGATGGGAAGATTATACACTTTGCGGGAGTAACATGGAAAAGGGAGGCTATAGATTAAAGCAAATGGAAACAAGCAGTGGATCGATATGGGCTGATGATGATGATGATGATGATGATGATGATGTTGATGAAATATGTATTTCTGACTGTCTCCTGTGAATATAGTTGTTAGGGTTTTATAACTATAGAACAATTGGTGGCTAACCAGATGTTATTAAGGAAAAATAATGAAAAGCAGAAGTGAATCAGACTTCATTCCAGCTGTTGGACCTTAAGCCCCGGTTCAGCCCACGGGCCGCACAGCAGACGTCTGACAGACAGTGCATCTTCTTATGAGCTCGTTTTAGATGGGGGTTTGCATAATACAGCTTGAGAGGCTGCAGATTCTGACACAGCCTCAACTCAACTGTCTGAGTTAATATAATGCTGTTAAGAGAATTTGATTTGGCTAATGCCACACTACGCACAACCCTGAGACACCGGAGCGCTTCTGAAGCCGGGGCGGTAAACACATTTGCCCTCGGAAAGTAATGCACCTCGAGTGCTTTCGACTCCCTGGTTCCTTATTTTATTACAGGGCTGGACTCCTGCACAGGACAGCCTTCAACACTTACTGGAAAAAGTGCAACCAGGACCCAACACCAGAGAGTCACTCCAGGGCCTCAACCGGCACCGCGGCAGTAACTTAAGATTTTGTTTTTCAATTATTAAGGCTCCGGTGCCGATCGGTGCCCTCAGTAATGGTTACGAGCACAAATATTCTGCAGAAAATGACTTATGCCTGGACTCCCCCTACAGTGCTGTAAGGATGAGTAATTGATCGCCTGAAATAAGGGAGATGTGAACACAGATCTTGCACGTAGGGCTGTAATGAATTATCAATTCCTTGGATATGTTTCTCTGTTTTTCTAATTTATGCTCATTTTGCTCAGCCCCCACAGGATTGCAGGTACTATAACTTAGATGAGCGTAAATATCTGGTGCAGCTGAGATTTCAGATGTGTCCAGGGGGCTCCCAGCGCTACATGGGTGTTGGAGATCATTATTTACAGAAGGTTCGCTTTTTACAACGAGATATGATTACTCCCATCCTGCTTCCACGAGCCCAGGTTAAATGAAAACCTCAGCTGTTCTGACGTGACGAGTTTAATAACATCTGTCCTTTCGCCAGACTCCTCCTGTATCGCGGTGGAAAACTGACATCCCCTCTTGGTTGATTGGTCTGTGGGTCAGGGTTTTAATTTAATATAATCAAACCCATAGTTGGCAAAGTTCAAACCTAACATTTCTGAAGATGTTTAGTAACCAAACAGAGACAGATCCCAGGCACCGTGATTAGACTGAAGAGTTGATATATTATTACTTTTTTTTGTTTAACTATTTGATAGAGTTCATTAACACGTGATTAAATGAACTGTAAAGACGTGCATTCCTTTGAAATTGCCTCTGCAGAGGAGGGAGGCAGATATGTTTTCCTGCTGGGAAATTTGTTTCACTGACCCAGAACAGCAGCAGATTGTAAGCGTTCCTGCAATAATACTTTTGATTTATTAAAAGTAAAGTAACAGAAAATGTTTTAACGATGTTCAGCCACATAAGTCTACTGTACTCCCACCGCCGGGGGGCTACACAGGGGGTCATTGAAACCCAATGACCCCTGGTGTAAATCATAAATGACTAAAACCTCAGGTAAAAACATAATTGCGTTTAATTGGATTTTACTGTGTTTCCTGTGTTGATGCAATGGGATAAACACAATTTTAGTTTAATGTCCTAAACACATTTTTTCTTATCATGCAAACTTAAGTTTGATCAACACATTGTTCTCTCTCTTTTTCTGTACCTTTTCATTCCTTCCTTCATATTATTTTGCAAGAGAACAATGCAAGATGTCCCTGCCGTGTGCTGCCGTATATTGTCATGTGTGGTACAGAGATTAATCTGGTTTAATATATTCTTAATAACATGTTATGGAGCGTAATCTAATCTACTTCATAACTTGTGTCGTACAAACAGCTCAGAACCAACAGCTAAGGAAATGAAGCCCATCGAAAAGCCATTGACACATTGCATCTGTATTTATAGATCCCACCGCAGTCTACTGTAACACACGAGCCCTGTTTTAAGTCAGAATCCCCCCAATGCCATCCACTTCCTCGTATGCGTTGTAAATATGATTGATGCTACACTGTGAATTTAACTACTCCGCAGTCACTCATGCTCGTGATGTAATTTGTACAGCGTTACCCGTGGCATCCTTGAGCGCTGACATTTTTCAATACGAGACTAAAGAAAATAAAGAAATTGAAGAACCCCCCGCTCTCCAGATGTTTAGTTTGGCAACCTTTGCACCGACTACATGTAATTTCTGTCCGGAGCCTCTTTATGAAGCACAGGCGGCTCTTCGCACTCTCTCCAGGAAAGGAGCTGGGTTGGGTCAGACTTGGGTAGGATCTCCTGAGCTAAACGCTTGGTGTCAACACACACATTATCACCTTCTCCTTCGACAGACTGGCCCTGCTTTTCCCAGCAATATTACAATCGACTTTCTTAAATAAAAAAAAACCCGACGTGAAAAAAGTAATTGGCCAACAGAGGGTTTTCACACTTCATGTCTTTTCAAAGGCTAACAAAATGGGAAACAATGTGCGTATTCATATTTCAAATGCGTATTTTATTTTTTTCTTTGTCAGTCACGTTTGTATTGTTTTCACATAAAGCCGGTCCCCAGTGCTGTCTAAAAGGCAGATCAACTTGCATGCTCTCTGGCGAATACAAAGCATGGTGTAACATAAAACCGGTCCTCTCCAATTGCACAGACTTTGCTTGTGGAGCTTTTTTTTTTTCCCTAAATCTCTAGCTTGCCGTTGTGCACAGTAGCAACCCAAGAAGGCTGCTCTAATAATAGCCTCTGTCCTCTGCTGCTGGACAGGTCGAAGCACAAACGAATCGCAAATCCAGGGCCTCTCTCTGCGGCTGCAGCTTTCCTCGCATCTCGAGTTCTCTATTATTTTCACTTACGCAAAGTTAACATATTTGGTTTTATATAAAAAAAAGCTGCTCTGTGATGTGATAGCAGAGGTCATATGACTTTGGAAAGTAATCTCATTTGGAGAATTCGTATTTTCTTATCCCTCCCCCTTTAACATCTCCAGTTGTTTAAACGCTAAACAGCGACCGGCACAGATTTTGCGGCAGGGTCTTGACCTTCATAATCAGCCTGATGATGGTGATTTTGAAAGCCATGGCTTGTCTCCTAATCTGCACTGAGTGTTGCTTGGCTCGAGTTGAGGGTGAGGAACGGCAGCCCACACTACACTGCCTTTCTGTCTCAGACGTGCGTATATTAATGGGAGGGAGAGAACAATATGCACACTATATACGGGATTTTGCAAGACTCCTGTTTCTCTTTCTGATATCTGCCACATAACACACACACACACCGATTCACCTTCCCAAGCTGTTATGCAATCCTCGTGATCTCCTATGCCACTTATATAATTCATATAGGTTAATTCTTGTGGAAAGCACACAGCTTTCTCTGGACTGTGAAGACACGAAGGCAATGCAGTCCTCATCAGCTGTCTAGACAATGTCTGCCACCTACATTATTGATACATCTTCACTCGAACTGTTTTTTTTTCTTTCCTCGCAGAGAATCCCAGTGCGTTTCGGCACAGCTTTCAGAGGAACAGTACATATCCGAGTTTGCTTCAGAGAGTCGTAGAAGGATCTGTGCTGTTGTTAATCCTTTGCATGGCTTAAATTAGTCACAGCGTTAGTGAATTAACCTCGAGGAACCTGAACAACTGGCTTGACTTCTCACCAGTGTGACTATAACTCTGTGCCACAGTGTAGTTCGTCCAGGATGGGTCAGCTGAGTCTGGGACGATACTGTCCATTAGCCCACTGTGACCAGAAGAAATTAGCAATTCCAAACCGAGACGTGAAATAATCTGAGTTTCCAAATAAAAACAAAATCATTGCTAGACGTCTTTGAAATGTGACTATTCAAGCTATACGAGCACTGTTGATTATGAATTGGCTTTATCAGGTGTGATTGTGTAGCTGTGTATTACTCGTTCCTTGGTTTATGTGCGGTACTGAATCAAGGAAAACAAAACCTGACCAAATCCTTTTCATGGCTTGAGTCTACCTACATGTTATACTTTGCATGTCATGGCAAAACCCTCCATGGGCCGTTATCTGTGCGAACAGTGAGACTCAGGCTTGCTCTATTCCCTCTTTACTCCACTACAGTGTTTGCTGCTCCGCCTCAGTGTGTGCAATCTGCAGCTTTCACTCACAGCACCAGAAAGAGGAGCGGACCGGACCTACAGCCGATCCCCGTCCCTAATTACAGCAGCTCACTGGGATCACGCCTCTTGTCTAACTCTTTGTTCTACACAGGAATATGTTCACAATCCACATGAAAACACTGCGATGGTTTATACTGTAAAATGCATCTTTTATAAGTGACTGGGCGTTGTTGCTAACATCCAGCAGGTTAGTTAAAGACATCTGACGCAGGGGTAGACAATCTCCTCATTCAAGATACACCATCTGTATATGTAATGGAAGTAACAGGGATTGATTTGTAGTCATGTCTCCATCTATCTCCCATATGTCTTTTGGATGTGAAATGTATTTGCAATGCCCAGCCTCTGCCTGTAGAAAACTGTTTAAAGATCCCAGTTAATGGTCTATGAATAACATCCCAAATTTTCCTCAGAACAAGTGGAGAGTCTAAAGCCCCGTGCTGTGGTGGTTTGTGTGTTTTAAGCACTCCTAGTCCCTGTAGCTTTTCAGTCGGCTGTGCTGAGATTATTCAATACAGACCAGCTCCTTCCTCAGGGAATTTATTCAAAATAAATATTCTACATATTAGATCTCCATTGTCTGTCCTTTTTTTATTACAGGAGCGCCAACTGCAGTTTTCCTTTCTTTCTTTCTCCAAGACATTTGAATATGTTCCTGCGTAAGTGCCTGTAGCCGGCTGTACTATTTCTGTTTCCCGGTGCCACGGTCTCTTTTACATGCCCTCTAAAGCACTCCTTCCTGATTGATCTATTAAATCACTTAGACCACTGTTTTCCAGAGTTTTAGTTTGCTTGGTTTCAGGAGTCGTTTGCCCTGAGCCTCCAGCGATACATCTCTGAAACATAAACATAAATGTTCTTCTGATCCCATCTCTGGTTGACCTCAATCCTTGTCTCCTGGGCTCTGTCTGGGGTCTTTGTAATCTGCTTTTCTAAAAACCTGAGCCATAACTTCAGGCTCTACCTGTAAAGTTTTGAAACATATTTCAAAACATCCCGTGTTGTGGACAGAATTCTCCAGGTGTTTTCTCTCTCACTGTGTTTGATTTTCTTCTTCTTCTAAAGACTGGATCGATACAAGCAGCTCCTCCTGTGAAGCCCTGAGAAAAGGAGTGAGACAGCAGTCATTACCCAGAGAACAATTAAACATTGTGACTACACTGTCACATACAACTGCATTCGGACAACAACAATGTGTTTGTAGTCCGAGTCAGAACCACAAATATAAACACAATATTTGTGCCAACTTAAAACATATAGGCCTATAACACAATCTAAAATGTTATGGATTGAAAACTTGATCCAGCTATTCCAGAGGTTTTATTACAGATGTGTTTGCATAAAATAATATTGATAATAAATAATAAACATGTCAATGCATTCATAGATCATGTTTAAAATGTCCTCAACTGGTAACACTGGTTTCAAACCACATTCACAGCTAAATTGTCTTACGTTCCTGAAATGTGTTACAATATTATGTCTAACAGAACAAAATCACCAATGCTGTATAAGCGATCTGCCACAGCCAGACCACAACCCTACAGCCCTCTGAGGGGGTTTCTCTGCTGGGTGCCCGTCCCTCCATTCCAGTGCCAGCGGGCGTGCCCAGGCGACTGAGGGAACGTGATTCATGAGGTGGGACTCGGATATTGTTTAATTTCTCTGCGGTAACCAATCTTCTAAAGATTAGGGTGAAACACAGCTGAAGGTAACTCAACACCTCCTTCACACAAGAAAAGACAATGAGCGCTTATCAGCACACTCCCCCTTTCTCCCAAGATATTGTCTTCCACCCGAGTAAACACCACGCCCTCTCGTCACAAAACAAACAGAAAATCTCCCTGTGAGATTCAAAAACTCCGATACTGTTCTGTCATATCACTCATATCCCCGATTTAACTCATGGTAATTTAATTTATCAAAACGTGTTGGCTAATATTGCAAATACAGGTGAGGAGATGCATCCCAGAAACCAGCACTGAAATAACTTCACAGCAACCTTTTCACACTGATGTATTTAAATGACCGTAATTGTCAAGGAGACTTTGCAAAAAAAGAGTGAAGCTTCAGGAGGGGAAATTGTAACCTGCTCCTTCCACCCAGTGCCTACATAACCATTATTAACAACAATAGCAATAATAATACAGACATTTACCATGAATCCCTACAATTCTAATCATTCTTGTCTGTATATTACTTTCTCTTTCAGACGGAGGGTTTTTGAAGCACATTTTAGTGATGCTGGAATGAAACGCAGTGAAATTAAGCAACTGCAATCTCCACCCCCCGTCCGCTCCCTCGGCCACACAGAGAAAATGAGATTCTTTTCATTTAAGCCTAATATCTTGTGTCCGGGAGGGAGTGGTTTATGCATGAGTTTGCATCTATTTCACTTGGCTTATACACCGCAGTCCCCGTCCACCCATCCTGCGGTGCCGGAGAGAAGCAAACAAAACAAAGCCAAAACTGATTATTGCCATTGAAAATATGCACTTGACTTTCCCTGTGTATTCCAACTAAGATATGAATGCAAATTGTCAGGCTTTCATATTCCCCAGCGCTGATAAAATATTCATGCGGCCACAATGCCGGATCGAGCCGAATAAAGCGCGTCGTTCTTCAGTGCTCTCGGAGAGCTCATAAGGCGGAGATGATGTATGCCTTCGGGGAGAGGGAGAGATTTCCACAGGTGATAGAGGGCTGATTTAAACACAGCGGCTGGGTTTGGGAGAGGAGCTGTTCAGCTGCCTGGGTAATGTGATAGAGATAAGGGGGATAAATTAAGTAATAAACAGTGACAGATATACAGCTAGCCTTCACCTTTGGAGCCTAGTAAATTACTGTGTGTTTGAGGTCTAAACCCAGTCCCTTTGACGGTGGATAATGAGCCCATTAACTTTAAGCCAGAGCCCAATCTGATCCCAGGTATTTGCAGAGTAATGCTCCACTGCATCTGCTTCTCTCGGAGTCGGGTTTATTCTCAGACAACACTTCTCGGCCTCTCCTCGATCGAACACAACTCTGCCACGGAAATATCTGTGATTTGCAACACATGCTGGGTGTATTAGTTGAAAGGGGTTGGAAAAAAAAACTAGGTGTGGTACATTAACACCAGCGATCAAAGCAGAGGCAGTAGAATTGACCACCATACCGATGAAACTGGCAAAGCTAACTGAGAGATCGCATTTCTGAGCTGGAGCACCCCCCACACACTCACTCATCCATTTGGAAAAGTACCTCTGAACTCTTACATTGATTTGATTTCTCGTAAGTGGATTTTCCAAAGCTACCGGCCGTGATTGTGTTAGTCGAGGAACAGGGCATCTGCAAAATGTAAAGGGAGGTGTGCGCCACGCGGAGAGGCGGCTTTGTTTCTCGCAGAGAGAGGAGTCGGGGGTGGGGGGTGGGCAGAGGATTTTGTCATTCACGGCGCTGAGCACACACATTAATATTACACTGTAACACGAGTCTGGGCGCCCCTAATCAGCGACCTTTGGACTGGGCAGCATTTAAATTCCACCGCAACCTGGGGAGGAACCGTGATAATGGGATTTGGAAATGAAAAGTGAGGGAAATGCAATTGAGAAATGCTCTGTGTCTGAGTGACGGGAGCCTTCAAAGACAGTTTATGCATATTAGATTTGTTTTCTGTTCACGATATTGAATATTGGCACATTAGTTTGCACTCAGGTGTGCACTCATCCGCCTGCAGTATCCCATTTGCAACAGTACCAAGACAATTATTCTCCATTTCCACCAGCCACGTTGAAGTGCAGGCCTTTCCACTGTGGCTCAGGTGCCCAAACTGGTTTCAGGGGGCACAGTTTCGTACCTCACACCCGCTGAGTCCCAGACTGGTCTATGCAGACGTACTGTGACGTCTCTTACATAGCCAGATGGAACATCACTGCATTTTGAAATTGTATCCTGCTGGAGAAAGGATTGCATTGGACTGCAATACGGTGCCGTGACAAAATAAAGACATTAAAAATACAGGACAGAAAAGTTAAAGTTGGAAAAATGTACTGCTGCCACTAAATTCCAGAATGCCGATTGTCCCAGTCTGACCTTTGGCATCTCAGATTCACTCACTTCAACTACATGATTATATATATTATTGAATATATTGAAAAGTATTCTTTTTTTTTACAGAGCAAACATTTGAAGATATTCCAGTACTTTTAAACAAAACTACATTTGAAAACAATGAATGTGAGTAAATAGTTCGGCACTATAAACTATTCTATGAGAAACAGCAGGTATAATCAGTTGAAAAGCTATAGAGTACGAGGGGTTAATGGCTCTGAATTCAGGATAACACTTTCAGGCTTTAATTATGGTTTTGCTACTGTGTGAATTTGAAAAGAGCTGAAACTATTTCAACTATTTTGCCTCAAGTCTGTTATCCACCTTGTATCTGGTTACATTCATTCAAATGCACACAGTACAGTGACACATTATAATACCTTAAACTGGCACAAACTGTTCCAATTAGAGTAAATAATTTGTGTAAATACCATATATAGATATTCTTGCTTTATTTTAGAAACAGTGCCAATTATCGCTGCAGTGCTCCTCGGACGATCTCTGAGAGGGGCCTTGTTTTCTTTGCCGGCCTGCTGAAACACGGCACCCCCGAAGCCAGCCACCAGGAAGCGGAGATCAGCGCTTTCAGGCAATCCTCCCTGGAAATAAAAACATAGTTGGTTGCTACCACAAACGAGCTACCATCTGTCATCAAGTGAAAATACCCCTCTCTCTTTTCATGCACTCTCTTTTTTCTTTCTTTGCCTATGTATATAAAATGGGAGCACCTTTTAATTTTAACCAGCTGAAATAAAGTGACAGGTATCGTATTTAACTGTTGGGACAATTCTGTGATTTATATTATTTAAATTGCAGTCTACATTAGATGCACGGATCCTTTAATCTATTTATGTCCGGAATAGTTTCAGTTTGAACCGGTTTGCCATCGTTGCCAGCCAAGAAGAAAGCCTGGGTGAGATTAAGACTCGGGGAGGTGTTTCGAGCTCAGCTTTGGAAACCGAACGCTTGCCCGGCCGAACACATCGCTCCTGGTGAATATTTTCTTACTTCAACAGAGTGACGAATAATAAATCTCATTCCCTTTCAAATTCCTTGTTAACAAGCCACTGAGTGTACAGGAGACAGATCAGCTGCCTGGCGATGGGGCATCAAAGGGGATGCGATTACTCTCCTGCCCCGCGCGCCGGCATAAATCTCGCCTTATCTCAGCTCCCAAACAGCGGGATTTAAAAAAAATATCTGGTTTATATTAAGACGCAGCCTTTTAAAGGAGAACAAAGTCTTGTCTGGGGCATAAATAAGGCAGGATGTGAAGCTTGTGGAGATTTACACGGTGTTGGCCTCAGCGCGGGATTAAGTCTCTTGCCCGACGGTCGACACCGCGCGGCACTGGGGCTGCCCATCTGGAGCACAGCGGCAGGAAGTCCCTGTCCAGCGAGGATTTCGAAAAGCCCATCAATACGTCCAGAGTTTAGCTTTCAGGGCTGCTTGAGACGTGACGCACACCTGGGAGTGGGCCCGTCTCTCGGGGGTCAAGAATGTTGTTGTTCTGCGAAGCGTCAAGACGCTGTCCACTGCGAACCATCTATGGCAATAAGGAAACTCCTCTGCAGCGTGCAGAGAACAGCGCTGCTCGGTCGTGAAGACCCTTCCAATTGTCTTTCTAAAAAGCTGGATGAGACCAAAGACCGTTTTGCAATTAAGAGTCAATTAGAGCAGATTTCGAACGCAGGAAATCCCTTCACCTGAATTCACTCAGATGGGAACTCTGGGCTGGCGGTTGAGTCCGCTGATCACTGCGTCTGTTTTTCTTTGTCTTTTTCTTTTACTTGATGAAATTCAGTTCAGGTCGTCATGTAACTCCCCCCAAAGAAAGACCCGTTGATCTTCCGAAAGACCATCCTGCTGCTTTGAAGCGCGTCCAGGAGGGAAACGGCTGATGGGTTTCAAACACGGCTATTCTATCATGTCAACGAGGGGAAAGTATTCCTTCATTACAATGACAGTTAAATCAAACCTAATGTGTTTCGTGCTCACTTTGTCTGGCCTTGATCTCAGAAGGCCAGGGACAGATATTTCTTGAATGTAATGGACTCTTGATGACTAAACCATGTGGAATCTATGGGTCTAAACCACACGCTCCCCTGGGGATCCCATTCACAGCCACCTCTCTGACTTATTTACCTGTGAAAATCATTTCTATTGGGTTCCTTGAATCCCGTTCTTCGAGCCTTCCTTAAAGATCTTCATGGTCTTCTGCTCAATTGCGTTTCAGGTTATAGACAATCCAAGGACTGAAAAAGGTCCCTGCAGAAATTCTAATGAAACACTATATATATATATATATATATATATATATATATATATATATATATATATATATTTCTCATGTGGGTGCTTACAGGCAGAAGGAAATAATTTCAAGTGGAAACCGCAGAGGAGCTGCTTGGCATTTTTAGCGTTTGGTATTATTAAAACATAAAAAACACACACTTGAGAAAAGAGCTCCCTTTTAAGAAGACTAGCTCTGAATTAGACGTTATAAACGACGGAAGATAAGATAATATTATTCTTGCCCACCCCTCGGAGAAGTTCCAAGGAGGGAAGGCCGCTTAAACAAGGCTCATTTAGAAAGAAAACAACTCGTGGATGTTCCCCTAATTTGCTCGTTCCTTGAACTACAGGATCTCTTTCATCATTAAGCCGGTTACACTGTAAAGCATCCTGGTCTGGGTCCACATCTGCACGTTCTGTTTTGTAATATACTCACGCAGTACAGAAAGCTCTCTGGGTAATCTGCGCGGATCTCGGAAGAAAACTCTCACTGAGGAAATGACTCCAACACAAATATCCGCGCTGGTCACCTGAGCTGGTACATCGTATGCAATTTCACTTCATTTCTTTTCTTTTTAAGCAGTTGAATGACTTTGTAAAGGAAGAGGTATATAAATACAACATGACAGTGAAATTAAAGATTTTTCACCTGTTTCACTGCGCAAAGCATGTGCATTACAGGGAATGGGCCGAATAATGTGCATATTACAAAATATATATGCAATCCACAGACAACAGCTATAAATACAGCATTATCGTACAACACTGCACTCATGTACTGCACTATTAAACTTGCAACATGACTTTTCCCAACAATCGGCACGTGACTGCCCAGAAACTCTCACAACCTCAATGTTTCCCTCTTACAATGAAAATAAAATACATTTAAAGATTCCCAAATCCATGCTCAGAAAAATATCCACCCTAATATTTTCCTTTTAGGGTTTATGGGGGGATAGACTGTTTCAGCAGACAGTAAATGTTGAAGTTTTTCATATAAAGTGTAAGCCAAGCAATTAGTTAAATAGTCTTGATTATTATTTGGTTTCCTCCTAGCAAGTCCCACACTGAAGACAATCTTACAGGACTATAGCGCCAGCCTGGCCTCATGGAAGAAGATCTAATGTGTGTATATGCACATTAGGGTATTGTGTGGGAAATTAAAGTCCACAGTTCTGCTCAATAGTGTCCATGCAAGGAAACGCTGCCACAGCAGGAACTGAAAGACAACAAACCAAGTTTTTGGAAATCCGGAGCGTATTCCTCCAATCCATCACTCGCCTCGCTGCCTGGTTTCAATTGCACATCAATTTTCTGCACATCAAAGAGAATCATAGAGAGATGCATCTTTTGAGAAGAAAGTACAGTGGGGAAAATTGAGGCTCAGAAAATGTCAGTGGAATGAGGAAAATGTGAAAAATGCCTGGAACGGGCGCTACACCGCGAAGACTGGTCCAAAGGACGTTCGATAAGAGAGTTACAGGTGCAGTGCATTTGTCTTTCAGCCACAAGAGACAATATGTGAGAACTCAGGAAGGAGAAATAAAACACATGCATGAAAAATGTGCTTCGTGTTTTACATTACAAGTTTAAACAGCATTATGTTTGTTTATATCAGGCAAATGTACCCAATCTTACCCTCAATTTTGGGATCCCTCAACCAAAACATAATCAGTGTTTAAATCGGGTCGTGCTAAGCACAAGTTTGGAAGGTCCTGGCCTAAAACACAGGGGTGGGAATGTAGAGGTCTGCGCTTTTCAGATGCATAAACCTGAGAGTTAGTCATAAAAAAACGGTTCAATTCTTTCCTGTCATGCAATACTCTCAGGAAACAGACTGCTCAGTGAAGGGTTTGTTTTTCAAAATGTTAACGACTCTAAACAAGCACCCAGATTAAAACAGAATTTAAAGAAAAAATAAAAGCAAAGAAAGAGAGAGAAATCCAGCTCTTGAGACTGAACTGCCGATCTCCTGACCCCATTAAAAAGTCATGGTATGAAATTCTGCTTTAAGGTTAAAAGAAAATCATGAGATTCACATTGTCTTCTGAGAAAGTAAGAGAAACTTTCTCCATGAATCAATAGTTTATTCA
This sequence comes from Amia ocellicauda, assembly GCF_036373705.1. NCBI lineage: Eukaryota > Metazoa > Chordata > Actinopteri > Amiiformes > Amiidae > Amia > Amia ocellicauda. The sequence continues at coordinate 3,434,155 of NC_089859.1, forward strand.
GACCCTGCTTTTCTTTGTAGAGGTGTGTATATATCTATACATATATATCAGGTTCGTTTTTGTTTTTTCAATCCACAGCTGGGTGACTTCAACCTGATCCTGTGAATGACAAGGTCTGATTTGATATCTGTATCAATCGGTCTGTTCATATACAGTCTGTAATGATCGTATGGTGCTGTAGCCCAGACATCGTCCTGTGTGATAAAATTATACGGCATTTCACACCCGGGGGTGTTGTATAGCTGCTGAAGGAGCAAAGTACTGAAAACAGGCCACTACCGCCTCACAGGCCTGAACTCAATCCCACAAAACAAAGAATGAACTGGAATAAAAGCGGTGAAACCAGGAGCTACATTTAATGGTACACAATATAGATGTATCATATATAAAAGTGTATTATGTCAAGTCCAGCTCTACACGATCTCTCTCCTCTCCCCCCTCAGCTCTTCAGAACCCCGACTGTAGCCTGAACAAGAACACACACCTCGCCCTGCGCTGATTTAAACTACTTTTCTGCTCAATTTGCCCTGGAACCACCCTGAACAGCCCTGGGCTACACACATAACCCACACAACGCAGTCCATACTGCTCGACAGGGATGGTTTTCATGATGACTTTTTCACAGGATACTTCTGTAAAGGACAGGGACGTACCGGCCTCCTCTTCCAATTCACACAGACACTTTCCACTGCAATATCAAGCTTTCTCCACACCTGATTGCTGAATTTCCCTCTGTTTGAATTGTTCACACAAACCATATCCACTGGGCATCAGTCCTCATCTCCTCCCACAGTCCTGGACGCAGAAAAACATGTCAGCAACGCAAAGTTACTTTCAAAGGACTGTCAAGACACCAACACCAACACTTGGGTGACTTGACAGTAACGACTGGAGTTGCCGCAGGGAATACAATTCCGGTGCTTTTGTTGTTTATCCGTTTCTGCTGTGCGGGAAGTGAAGACGCGACACTTCCTGAAATCCTCCTTCGGTTTCCGAGTTTGACATTATAAACGGTGAAAGTTGCTTATATGATCGAATCTAAGTGACAAAAATGCTAAATGTCTTCCTTATAGACCAGCAACATGTAAATCCATAGCGTTTAGGAACTGTGCTAGATCCCCTTTAAGGGAAAAAAGACAGACCCTGCGTATACTTCATTTACCACAGTGGAAAAACTGAACTGTAGAAAAGCAAATGCAGAGACGGAAAAGCTCTGCCAGAAACTCAAATTAACTGAGGTCACTCTCTCTCCTCTGAGCAAGAAGAGACTGAGTTCAGTTGTCGGGAACAGAAATAATTAATTAGGTCTTTCCATTACATATCTAGGAGCCTCAAATACAGGAATATGTATCGTAAGTCAGAATATCAATCCGTTATAGATCAAACACATCTAAGACTGTCGCTCCCTATTACTTCCAGCCTCACTTAACATGACAGTCACTGTGTAACTGTAACTCCTCTGAAGGAAAGGAGAAATGAATCTCCGATATCTGGATGATTTTGGATCGGTGAACATCAGGAGCAGAACACAGCTGTGATCTTCAGATCAAACAAAGTAATGAAAAAAGGTCACAGTAGTGTGTTGAACCACAGTTACACATTAAGTGAAAACTCACTGTGTTAACTAAATATATACAGACAGGTGACAAATGAAAGGAAACCCACAACTGTCTCAGTGAGGTGTTGGGCACCACGAGCCCCAGAACAGCTTCAATGCTCTTGGCACAGATCCTAGAGTCTCTGGACTCTACTGGAGTGATGAACTCCATTCTTCCAAAAGATATTCCCTCATTTGGGGTTTTGATGATGGTGGTGGACAGCGCTGTCTAACACGTCGGTCCAGAATCTCCCATAGGTGTTCAATTGGGTTGAGATCTGTTGACTGCGAAGGCCACAGCATATGAGTCACATCATTTTCATACTCATCACACCATTCAGTGACCCTCGTGCTCTGTGGATGGGGCATTGTCATCCTGGAAGAGACACTCCCATCAGGAGAGAAATGTGTCACCACAGGATAAAGGTGATCACTCAGAATAACTGTGTCATGATTTGCAGTGACCCTTCCCTCTAAGGGGACAAGTGGACCCAAACCATGCCAGGAAAATGCCCCCCACAGCATAACAGAGCCTCCGGACCTCCTCACTGTAGGGGTCCAGCAGTCAGGCCTGTACCGATCTCTTGGTGTCCCACACATGCACTCGCCCACTTGTCCAGAACACGAGCCAGTTGAGCGTCTGTGTGACTGAAGCTCCTGCCATTCGTACCCCAATAATGACCCTCTTTCACAGTCACTGAGATCCTTTCCTCTTGCCATCTTGATCCAAAATGAGGTCAGCTGGGCTGCTCAGCATTTGTATACAGGCCACAGAGCATGATAGGATGCTAATTGCTTAATTGTGTCATGCAGTACAACAGTTTGGAGGGGTCTGCATTCATTATGTTCCTCCACTCATTTATTCAGTTTTCTCCTTTAATTTGTCACCTGTCTCTATATACAGTATGACAGTTTTCAAGAATAAACTGATAATAATAATATTAAAATCCACTTCGATTTCTGCTGACCGGTATGCCAGAGTATGCCATTCTGACAAACAAAATATATGGTAAAAGATTTACTCATCAGTTTGACCAGCGATTTAAATTCAGTAATTCACAGTTAAGATCACGTATGGGGGGCTTCTTGTAACCATTTAGAGTCAGTCCAGTCTACTGTGTCATGGCAGCTCTCATGAAACCGTACTGTGTTTGGTCGTTGGTGAATGCGACTTTATTAACACCGGAAAAGCAGATCCCCAGGAATCCATAAAACACAGGGAGTGTTTTTAATGAGAAAGAGAAATCACCCCTCAAGCCCGTGTTGTGGGGAGGGCTCTGAGAATGAGTCCACATAAAATCTTAAAGATGGACAGCAGTGTAGCTGTGTATCTCCGCACAAGAGGCAGAAAGGGGTTTGCACAGCGACCTTTAATTTCCTGCGCTGCTCTGAGGAACACTGCAGACTTGACAAGGACCTACTGTGTCAGGAATACCTCTCGCACGATTTCCATGAAACAAATGACACTCGCATCCGCTGGGAAGGGCGGAGGGGGGTCCTTTTTAATTAAGATGCCTTGAAAATGTTGACGTAGCCGTTAAACTAAACACTGTAAATATCCAGAGAAGTTCAAAGAGTGCTGAACCAAACAGGAGGTATGTGAGGGCTCTGATAGTATGCTTTTAATATACAGACATGCCAAGACTGTCATTCTCTCTGGACAATGATCAAGGGCTGGACAAAAAGCAAGATTTGAAGCTGTATTGAGGTTCAGAAATATTGAGGTTAAAGTTTATATTTAATAATAATACTCAGAGAGACTGAGGGACCTGAACCTTTTCACCCTGGAACAGAGGAGACTACGTGGGGACTTGATCCAAGTCTTCAAAATCATGAAAGGCATCGACCACATCAAACCAGAGGAGCTTTTCCAGATCAGCAGGGACACACGCACCCGGGACACAAATGGAAACTGGGCTTCAAAGCATTCAAGACAGAAAACAGGAGACACTTCTTCACACAGAGAGGCGTCACAATCTGAACAAACTCCCCAGCGATGTGGCTGAAGAGACAATTTGGGAACATTCAACAACAGACTGGATAGGATCCTTGATCACTTAGGTATTAATGGACACCAAACGAGCATGCCCATCATGGCGAATGACACTTGCACATTGAAACAGCACACAATGCTGATACACTGCAATGGGCGTCCGTCTGGTCCTTTGACAGCAGCTGATCCACCTGTAATGTCTCTACAAGCCCACCCCAATAACATGTATTCCTAATTATTCTGAAACTGCTCTGGAGTAAACAACGGTCCAGCAACTAAACTCTTTGTGACAAATTACCCATTTAGCACTACATTAACAACGACAGTCAAGTCTAATCCTTATTCCCTGAAACGTTGTCTTGTTTACACTATACAGCGCAGTAAAAAACTCAGATGAAAGATCGCTGGGGCTCAGAGAGATTCAACACTTCCACCACATAACAAAGCAGCACTTGCTTGTAGGTTTGCTTATATAGATATACACACACACACCTACACACAACATACACACATTTTACAATCATAACCACTACATACTGTGTTTAGTAGACGTCAGACATGTTACTTTTAGCCCAGTGGAAAGTTTATAGAGAGTGATTCCTGAAAAAAATGAGTTATATTTCAGCTTCTGATTTATTTACCTCTTGCCTTTTTAGGAGGAACGTGGCAGATTTCTTGGCAGTGCTTTAATCTTTTAACATTTTCTCTTGTCTTTCACAAACCTCCTTTAAACCCCTTTCACAGGCCGGGTGAAGTTTTCCAAAGGGATCGACAGAGAGCATAATAGCAATAAATGACAGCGTACAGAGTCAATAGATGATGTGTTGCTTGTTTCTGCCTAAAATCGAGGCATAATGATTGTGTGGCTCCCAAGCGAAGGATGGCCTTTAAAAATCACATCCCATGTTTCTAACAAATTAAATGTCAAACTAATAAAACAGAGAATGTAATGTCAGAGACTTTAAGTTATCACATATCAGGCAAAGAGTTTCTGGAACAGAGCAAATAAACTGCACCTTTTTCCAATCACACTACACTAAACCCGCTTCTTCGGGTTCGGATCCTGCCTCACTCAGGCATCAGTTTGGATATTTGTGCCACAGAGGCAAACCTGGTCTGCTCTTCGCAAAAAGCTGGAAAAATGAGATGGTTTGAGAGATGAAAGAGAGTTTTCTTCTATTTTAAGGCGGATGTTTGTTTTCTTCTCGCTCGGCATGTGACCGCCGCGCCGCTCCGGCCTCCGAGCGCCTGACCTCATCTCTCCAGCTGCTGCCCTGGCCTTGTGTTCCTCCAGCAGCCCCACACCTCCCTTCCTGTCCCTGCCCCGAGCGCAGCATGTTGGCCCTGCTCCTCTGAAGCGCTGGAGGTGTCCTCGTCCCGACGCAGTGTCGAGTTCCAGCCCCTCGACCTTGCCGAATGAGACGTTTCCAAATATGTTTCTGGGAAATTGCAAGCTTTAGCTGGAATCGCCAGGCTAAGCTTCCCAGATGAGGGGCCGGTCAAATCCAGGCTTTCTCTCACCCGATAATGGCACAACTATAAACATCTGCTTGAAACTGTTGAGCTTGCAGGTCAAAGTTTTGTTTTCATCAGGACCGAGATTTTCAACTCATCATATTAGGGAATTAAATGCACACATATAGTCCCTTTTACAACAAAAACAATCTCTGAATACACACCCAACTACAGGATATTCCCATTTATCTCTTTCTGACAGTCAGGGTTTTTTTCCCAACACAAACTGCTGTAGCTGCGTTCGAGCTCTATTTAAAGACATGGCACCGCAGTTTGGGGTTTATTCTGCCATGCAATAACACCGTCAGACCACATGGCACAGTGCTGACAGCCTGACCTACTTTGCCTCCATGCCCGTATTCTGGTATTTCCCCTGTATGTGCCGTGTCATTTATACCACTTCTCAGCTCTGAGGCCAAGACGATGGCAGTTTCTTCTCCTGGAGAAACAAAGACGACACGTGAGGTGGGGAGGGCACAGAGAAAATGACCCATAGACTTGTAAGAACATTAACGGGTTCAGATTCAATTCATTTTTCTGCTGGATTTGAAGAAGCGGCAAATAAGAAGCTGGTAGCAAAGTAATGTCTAGATCTGCATTCGGGACACTTAATGGGTTTATATAAAGTATATCAGGTGTCTGTGCTTGTGAGAATGTAACGGAAGTGATTTGATTACAGAAACAGGCTTTAAAATGCCTTTGCAAGCAACTTCTTATCTCCCCCATTTGGAAACTCATCCTGTTGCTGTCCAATTGTATTCATTCTGCAGGGTGTAATGTGCCGAACCAAATACTTTTGAGAGAAATAATTACAGTGCTTTAAATTTGTTCTCCTTTCCAATTCCCAATTATTCCAAGTTCAGAATTAGAGAGCATTAATAAATCATTGTCCATCTTAGCTTGCCATGTTCTCCTACTGCTGAACATGGCTCTGAACGCTCTGCTGTGGATATTAATATCATGTGGACATGATAATTGTTTTGGGCAGCTGCTGAAGAACGCCATGTCAATGAATTGTGTGCTGTGTGCTTAAGATAACAAGCCCCGCCACGCAGTGTTATTAAGAGTCCTCACCTTGTCCTTTCTCCCGCATGCCTTTTCCTCATTAACGACAGTTCCTCAGAAGTACATTTTCTGCATCGATTCAGGACTGAAACCTAAGAAAACACGAGTAAAACGGCAAAAATGTGCCCCCCTCGAGCTGCGCTACTTCCAAAATCCCAGGCCTCTTTGAACGCGTCTGACTCCGCTTCCTGAGGCCAGATCACACAGGGTTTACTGTGAGCAGCTGAGTTTTCATTAGGTGAATTCTTCTGCATTTTTAATATCTGCTGTTACAACAATATTAAAACTTAATATTACAATGTAGTCCCAATAGATATTTCTACACAGTTTCCCCCGCCTGGTCCTTCAGCCTTCTCCAGAAACCCAAACACAACGTAAGCCTCCCAAAAACAGACACTTTTGTCTCTGGGAACAGAAGCTGCCAGCGCAGTTAGCAGGCAGGGCAGGATAATCATATCAGAGTGGAAGGTGTACATTGTGTTTAAGCCTCAAAAAGGATCTAAATGAGGTTTGCACTACTAGTTTAATTTTAAAAGTGATTATCATTGCTCCTAATGGGATAAGTGGTATTGCATTTCTTTTAGCTGACTTAAAAACAAGCAGATGGCCAAAATTCAGCTTCTAAAAACCTAATGAGATGGTTCGAATGGCTGCTGCTCATTTGTAACCCTTCTTATGTTCTTTTAACTTGGTTCAACTCCGTTCATGCACTTTAAAAACGCTGCATCTGCAGAATCTAATGTCAGTTGAATAAACTGTGCATTCTCCTGGGATAAACCTTTTCTAAGCAGTTGTCCATACAGGGACATTTTTCCTGAACAGGTTAAGTAAGAGTAAACACGATATAAAGAGATTTGTGTTGTTGTTGTTGTTGTTGTTATTGTTCTTAATTGGTTGATTGATTCCGTATTGCATTTCCTTCACAACATCAGTCAGAGGAACTTGCTGGATTTGTTGTGTGAAGCCGAGGGTCCGGGAAGGAGCGCACAGTGCTCAGTGCAGCCCCACAGCCCAGCTTGTGCGCTTCCCAGCGAACAGCACGTCGCTTGATGCACACAGCTGGATAAGCTTTAAAGTTCATACCTCTGCCCTGCACCTCCATCTGTTACATCATGTCATTATCTCCTTTATTAATTAAGTATTTGAAAGTTATTTTCTCTGCTGTGTTTTGTACTTATATTAGTTTATATGCAGCTCTTCTTATTGTATTTTGCAATTTTTGTATTTACTGCATTGTGTAGCTCCCAACACCTGACTCAGGGCATCTACTGTGAAATAAACAAACCAACAAACAAACAAATCAATCATTAATAATAGTAAACCTGGACAGTTATCACCTGGACAGCTATTTTTGATCTACTTTTCTTCAGCATAAACCTTTTCTTTTCTATGCTATTTGTGTTACCAAAACAAAATATTTGAGTTGAGCTGCTGTTGTTTGTTCCTGCACACGGCCGTTGTATAGAGACGTCAAACCTTTGTTTTAATAATCTGCACGTTGACTGGTTGTGCAAGTTCCTACAGGGGCAGTTTTTGGTTGTTGTACCTGCATTATAAGCACAACTGTAAAGCAGGCTGTGCAGAGAGTCACTTGTGTCTGTAGTAACAAAAGATCGATGTGATGATATGACAAACGGGTTTCGCACGTGTGTTTTTGCAGTTAGACGGCTTATCTGCAGGTTTACAACCTTGCAAATATTTAGAGGTTGTTGAACTTGTGGATGGTGTAAAGAGACGTCTTTACACCCATTATAAACAAGCTTAAATTTCAGACAGCTTTATCTTTTCTCACATGGATAATAGTAACTGTTAAATAAATATTATTGATTAGAGAGGAGAGAGAGGAAAAAAAGAGGCAGACATGAGGGAGACATGGGAGGGGAGAGGAAGACTAGCTGAAAGAGGAAGAAAACTTAAGTAAGGAGTGCAGTTCATAAATATAAAAGTAATATACAATGAGACATCGGTTTCATGTCTTTTTCACATCAAATTAGATCTGTAACACATTATTGTTAATACAGCACCAAGGGCACCTGCTACTGAGACGTGCGAAGATTCAGGTACTGAAGATACTGTGAATATCTGTGATGTCATTTTTCAAGCCCATTGTTCACTAGATACAGAAAAGCAATCTGAAGCTGAGAAAGTCAGAGAAGAAAGTCAGAGAAAACTACCTGGTCCTCCTGATGTTTCCCAGCCAGTGTCTCATGGCCCCCAAGCAACCCTGTCTCAGGAGTTTCTCACAAATAACATATGGACCTGAAGTTTTCATGAGGACGAGTACAAACCGTTCCCTTGGACTGGATGTAGTGTAACAACTAATGTGGTTTTCCATGTGGATTCCTCCCCAACAGACAAGACAACCTATTATTATTATTACATACATGTATCTTACCCCTAACCAGGGTGACTCAAAATAGATACAATACATCACATTATGTTTTTACATATAATTACCATTTATACAGCTGTGTTTTTAACCACGACCCTCCTCTCTGGAGTCCAGAGCCACGACTCCACAACACTGGTGTGTAAACTATGTAAATGATGTCTTCTGTCGGTGGAAGAAAGTCTTGATGAACGATTCTGACTGGTGTCTTCATGACTTTATAAAGATGCTGCCGTTCAATGGGAATAGAAGAGTTGGTGTGCTTTTAGAGGTCACAGATGAGCACAAGGTTGCATTTCAAGAGCTGCGCAAATTGTGTGCCATTGCCAAGACCTCCCTTCCATCCGGGGCAGAGTGTATGTTTTAACACATCAAACCCCCTCAGATCCCAGACGGTCATTGGCCATCTTTCTCATCTTACTATGGAAAGAGGCTAGGCAAAAAAACGGAGCAGACAGACAGATTCTGCCGATGTCAGACACTATTACTTCAAAACGAACTTGGACTCTCCTGTGCTGCAAGACTCCGGCCTCCTTTGTCACCCAGAATATTCGGATTTAATATATTCAACTTCAATATTCAATTTAAAATCTATTACATCTGTTACATCTGGTAAGCAGTCTTTTGCAAGAATGAGATGCCAACAGCACACGCTCTATGACAGATGCATATTGGCAGATGGGACTTGAACAAAAACTACCTCGATATCGGTCTCATGCTCTGATTGCCGTAGAAAATAAAAATCCACTTTCATTTCGAAACAATCCTTATTGAATAATGCAGTGACAGGAACTCATGGCCTTCAGCAGCTATCTAGCCTAGCATACATATACAATAATCTGAAGATATGAACACAGAGAAGCCATCTATTCTCCTGGAACTTTTTTGTTTTCAATGTCAGCCTCAATTATAAGCTGACGAAGGTGTTTCCACCAGTTTGTCTCACAGCTTTGAATGCCATATAAAGATTGTTTAAAATAAATTGTTTTGTTACAATTTGTTGTCTGTCCACCAACAGTACAGTCTCCACAAAAGCTGATAAGCACAAAGAATGAGCCGCTTCCAGCCGAGGCTACATACGGCAGATATTCCACTTTGTACATTTCCACATCATCAAACAATTACTGATTTAAATTTAGACAAAGCTTACCAGAGAATGAATACATGAACAATCACATCATGCAACTTAATCTCTGTGAGGATGGTAGTGCTGAGGTAAAAATACTCGCTGAGCAACATGAGAAATATGCTGCAGTGCACCAGTTCATTGAGATTAGGTCAAGACATTCATGCAGCTGCGCAACAGATAAAATAATTGACAGCTGACATTCGCTAGAGTATCACACCAATCTGAGGGCCCTCTGCATCCAGGTGAACTGTTTGGCAGTTACTTGTGGCCCATTTAAAACCCTTGCTAGAATATATTTTACAAGTTGCAAATATAAGTGATGCCACAACCACAGAGTTTCAACCCCTGAGCTTCGCAGAAGTCTATCTAAGAGATAACGGTGCACACTTGTGAGTGACAGAGATGGACACCGGTAAAGATACAGACAGAAGGGGAACAGAGACAGAGAGGGAACAGCATGTGACATTTTTTTTATTTGATAAATAGAACAAAAGACTCAATGGAGGACAATACAAAGACTGTATTCTGCCATTCAGGAACACTTCCCTCTGAAGAATATCCTTAAATAACCCTGAAACTTAACCCCTAAGCCTGCTAAAGCACTTTCTATATTGTACGTATTGGCTTTTGATTGTCCTTTCCCAAGTGTTTTCTGTTAACGAGAAAGACCTAGGAGTCTATGTGGACAATAAAGCAATAAAAAAGGCAAACAAAGTGTTAGGGTATATTGTCAAAAGTGTAGAATTGAGAACAAGGGCAGTGATGTTCAGAATGTACAATGCACTAGTTAGAGCTCATCTGGATACTGTGGACAGTTCTGGGCTCCACACTTCAAGAAATATATCGCTGCTCTAGAGGCAGTTCAGAGGAGAGCAACCAGACTTATTCCAGGTCTGAAGGGAATGTCCTACTGAGAGACTGAGGACCTGAACCTTTTCACCCTGGAACAGAGGAGACTACGTGGGGACTTGATCCAAGTCTTCAAAATCATGAAAGGCATCGACCACATCAAACCAGAGGAGCTTTTCCAGATCAGCAGGGACACACGCACCCGGGGACACAAATGGAAATTGGGCTTCAAGGCATTCAAGACAGAAAACAGGAGACACTTCTTCACACAGAGAGGCATCACAATCTGAACAAACTCCCCAGTGATGTGGCTGAAGAGACAATTTGGGAAAATTCAAAAACAGACTGGATAGGATCCTTGATCACTTAGTTATTAATGGACATCAAACGAGCACGATGGGGTGAATGGGCTCCTCTCGACTGGACACTCTCTTATGTTCTTATGTTCTTTCTCCCACATCCGTGAAACCCAAACAAGCTTCCATTAATTCAAATCTTTTTAAGCTTCCTTCTTCAGACCAGATGCATGCTGGGAAATCTTTAAAACACCCTAATTTCAAATGAATACCTAATGACTCTGCCAAGCGTTGCATCACACAATTCTGTCGCCCTACGGGGCATTTATACAAGTGTGCGAGTCGTGTATATATAGAGTCCCATTAACTATACCCAGCTATACCCAGGGTACTTAAAACATATTGTAGCTCAGCTACACAAAGTAACATCTCAGTGGTATTTCTTATTAAAATAATTCCTACATCTTCAGCAAACCACTTCCCTCCTGGTTGAACATCCCACAGAATCCCCAAATCTAAAAAACATCGACCAGTGTAGCAGTGCCGACTCCATCTGGCAGATGCAGACCATGCATTTAAAAAGTAGGTATTCAAGAGAGTAGGAAACTTCTCTGTGGATTAAGTGTTAGTTGAAGTCTGTGGTCTCCTTGAAGTTGAAAAGATACGTCGTCTCCGGCCAGAGGAGGCTGCAGCAAGCACTTCATCGGTCCCGGGGAACATTATTACGGTGGTCAGAGTTGTGAGCACCGTTGGTCTTCAGAAGAGACATAGCTTGTGTTTCTTGGCTTGATTTCAGAGGCTGCAGACATCAATGGCAGAGGTTTCAGTTGGGGCTAAAACTGAGGCGCTCTGTGCACAGTTATGTAACAACAAGCAGCTTTTTCAATTCCTACATCCACAAATCCTACCTTTGACTGCAAGACCTGACTCTAGCCACACAACGGGACTGATTCTTGCCTCCAGCTTTTCAGGATTGTTTCAGCTGCCTCTGCCAAACATCTTTATCCCTGCCTGGTCACTAATTGTTGAAAACAAGAGGAGAGTTTTCTCACTAGTCTAGGTCGATGTCTTGCAAGTGCTTTCATGATTACATTTCGCTAAATAGCATCAAAATTAAACAATACTTTCCCAAATTCAGCACGTTTTCAGATGTGGGGGAAAGTGTCTGTCTCCCTTGTGTCCGATGCTTCATAAAAACACACGGATAAAACATCCCGAAAATTGTTTCCTGTTTGCTAGATTGTATTGAAGCACACCAGCAGCATACACTAATCAATTATTGATTTAAACCAGTTGGTACAATCAAAACACACGATTAAATGATTATAAATGAAAAGCAGCAACAGGGATTCTGTTACACACAGTAACTATTATTGTTATTAAGTAACTTAATCAGAAGAAAAATAAATCAACAATCTTTTAATAAACTATTTTATGAATATATTTATGTCTAACCAGCTATTCTATTCAGTTCTCTTTAAGAACAGGGTGTCGGTTTTATCTGAATCATACGACACTATTGTTTAATGCACTATAATTGCACAATGTACTGTCCAAAGTGCTGGCAATCGAGGTGAACTCAAACAATGTGAAGGTGTAGAAAACACACCATGGAAAACCACAGTAAAGTCATTGTACGGTGTAAAACTATTTAAACCCTGTCAATATACCATATTTACTGTGGTCAATTTACAAGAAAGGGTAGACCATTGAGAGTGGATATGTCTCTCTCACATCTGCTTGTTCGTAGTAAAAACATCCCCCTCACAAGCAGCAGCACAGATCTCTTGTTGTCACTGTAGCCTTTATCTCACTGTCATAAACTCATTACACCCCATCTTGAATCTATCATTTTACAATCCAAACCCCATCGTCTGCATGTTCACTTTCCACTGATGGCACATTCACTAAATGAAAAACATTTCTAAGCTGTGTAATATTCCAGACGCATTAAAGAAGCAATGCATTCAATGTATTTTTCAAAGCTCCATAAACCCCAGATTGTATTTATTGTATTACTTGCTTGCTTTTTAATTATAATTATGATTAGGAGAATGAATTAATTTATTTGTACAGTATAAATAGTGTGTGTATCGCTGTCCTGGCACACTTGTATGTATGTTACTGGAGCCGATACGCCAAGTCAGCCAGCTCAGAAAATAAACAGAGGTCGGGGTTTTCTGTTGCAGCAGAGATCTGTATTTACTGAAGCCCCTCCGAGCCAAGCAGGTGATTGCAGCACCGCTGTACATTGTTAAAATAGTAAAGTAAAGGTACATTTTTAACGCATGTGCATGTACTGTGCAGAAATGGCAGTGCTCTCTAGTTAAAGTTTGCATTGTTGTGCAACGGTGTCCTTCCTGTGCTCAGACTAAAGTGCGGGATTAGGAATCTCCTTTATGCTGTGCGTGCATTTTGGAAATATCAAGGGCCTGACTTTTTTAATCAGGAAGCCTACCTGACTCCAGGCAAGAGCCCAGAGGACTAATAGTGTTATTATTTATATACTTTTTTAAATATGCACTTTGAGTTTATTGAACACAGAAGGACGAGAGTGAAGGCACTTTCACTACCCCCCCTCAGATAAACAAATAAGATGATGTCATAATTGTCAATGTAGCACCTTTATACCAAAACTGTAGTTTATTCAAAATCACCAAATAAACCAAAGCTATTTTGTTACAATTCATGTTGTAAATATGGTGAATGTTGAAACTCAAGTTTCATGTTTTGTTGCTGTTTTTTTGGTTCTAACCTCCATATTTTCTAACAACACAGCATTTCAGATAAATATATATTGCAGGCCTTCCTGTAAGAAAAGCACTATTATTAAATGACATTTCCTTCACGGTTGTTTGAAAGAAGTACTTTTTGAAGCACAGGAAAATAATCACCAACATTCTGTATAGTCCTGCTAATTAAGCTTTAACGATCATTGGAGGGATATGTTTGCATTCACAATTGTGCAAATTACAACGTATCCCTGATTCACGGGCCCTGGACTAGTCGAAGGCGCCCCAATACTTCTGAGTTGATAGAATCTAAAGTTAGATTATTATTTAAGGCCCACAACAGCATTTTCCAGTTCGAACAGCATTTTCCACACAAACTTGGAAACTCTTCGGGACATTCTCCTGCCAGAACAAGACGCTGTCTTCTGTCAAACAACAAACAAAGCCACAGAGGCCCCGGGGGGCTGCTTCGCTCGCATGATTCATAGAGGCTTTAACGTCCTTTGCTCCCGATACACTTAGAATCCCGAAAACTGAATTATTGCGTCTGAAGGGATCATTGCCTGCATTTTTGTTTCTGTTTACAGGAGCTGTTGTGAAATTGATTGCGTTTACTCAGAGCAGACCACCGTTCCCGCCGTGTCTGTTCTTCAAAATTAATTCATCTCGGCTTGGGTCTTCTCCGGGGTCAGGAATGCTTCACCCTGCTATCGTTTCAAAGACCCGTGCTTACCAGGAGCGAGATAAGAGCTGAGAGCGAGGTCAACGTGTCTGAAGCCCCGCAGTAATATCGGAAACGCTCTGCCCGAAACGTGTCTTAAACTGATACCCTTCCGAGCACAATGTTGATGTGGGGTTTCTAGATCTTTATATACACATCGTCCATGCAAAATTCATATATTCCTGATTCCTTGAAGATTGTCAGAGCCTCTTTTTTGGGCACATTGTTCACATTCTTCTCGGCTTTTGAAGATCAGCTATATCTATATATAGTTTATTCATTTGGATACTACACATGTTAACCATCCAATACATTTCACTTCCCGTGGTAATATAGGAAATGAAAAAGTGAACCAAACTTCACTTCCCTAAATCCGCGTAGCAGGCCAACGCCATTAGCGGAGTGTTATTCATGGACAAACCTGAGAAAGATTAATGTATTAAATTCAGCAGAACTATTCATTGTGTTTCACTTGTTAGACACTTCTGTAAAGATCTCTAGTTACATTTTCATTGATTTAGTTATTTAAATCGCAAATAAAACATCTTTATTTTTTATATTGTGTACGGGACTTAATTAGACTGTCAGGTTTATTTACTTTGTTTAGTCTTATTCTGGTTTTCATTATGCATACTTTCTGCTTGTATGCAAAACTACGTCCTTAAAATATGTTATTAAAACATCACTTAAATATATACATACAAATATAGTAAAACAGTTTTCTTTATTTTTTGGCAGACTGATAATAAATGTTTGATTCACATATACAGGGTTTATTATTCTGAAATGAATGCACTTTGATAACTGTATATATTTTCCCAGATTGGGTTATTTCAACTAATGAAATGAAAAACATGATGTTGTAATAGACAACAATTATATTAGTATATCACAGGTTTAATGGACTTTGGTGATGTGCTCTCGGGCAGTTATAAAGATGTGAGTTGTGAATAAGTGGAGTGGCACAACTGTATAAATATGGTTTAACATATTTATTAGAAGTTAACTGATCCCAGATGATGAATTATGTTCTCTTTTGAAGGTTTTGTGGGCGAGATTAAACAAAACGAACTTGCTTCCACATTTGTACATCACCGCACAAACCAGCCTCTAGACTTAAAAGTAACAGTTACGTTTGAATTTCACAAAACACAACCACGCAAACAGAGACAACCCCAATAGTTCAAGTTAATGGAGTGGATATAAAAGCCGTGTCTAGTTTAGTGCACACAAATCAAGAAGCTGTTAAGTAGGGCTGCCTTTTTATTTGTGTGGGGATATTTACACATTCCTAACAATGGGTTATTCTTTGAGCAAGGGCTGTTTATACTGCTGCTGCTTCCCACTGTTGCTCTTGGAGGCTGGCATTGGCTGAACTAAGAACCAAGTGGATACTCCAAACAAACAGTGAGATAAGCCATCTCTCCCCCTGAATATTGTGTGTGTTTTTATTGCTTTGCATGTTTATCCCGAACAGTTCCAGCGCATCGACGGCACAAATCCGCCATCGCTATCTGCCCTACTTAAAAGGTCTCCTGCTTTCTTGTTGTTGTTTGTTTTTGTTCCCGACTGCAGCGGAGATGCAGCGCCGCAGCTGATGCAATGACACGGCACCGCGCAGGAGTGGCTCTTGTAAACAAACAGCCGAGCGGCGCATTGTTTTATTCAGTTCTGTTTGTTTTCCTTTGTTTCCACAATAATTGCTGGAGCAGTGAGTCAAGTTCTGGTTAGCATGCACTTCCACACTGAAGAGTAAAGACTACAGAGCGTGTCATTCGGGGACAGGCCTGGCACGGTCTTGTAAAAGCCGATGGCTGTCATTTGCATTGCATTTCTTTTCATTTCTTAATTTCCTCAGCGATTCTGGCTCACTGTCTCCACTCCTCTCCCTTCTGCTGGTGGTTCGAAGGACCATCTGTGGCATTAAGCGAAGGCAAAGTGGTTCAGATCTGGGTGGGCAAACTGGAAAAAGCTTCCCTGCGCCGAACAATAAAGATGTCTTTGTTTTACACGAGCGCTTGCTGGGACTCTGTCCAGGACACTGCAAGGATCATTTCAATGTACACTTCCCTGAAGCGGAAGAGGCTTTCAATTGCAAGAGACTATGTCAAGAATCATACCGGCTCTTCAAATAAACAACTCTCCCCTCTCAGCTATTACACAAATATTCATAAGCGATCCCTCTCTATACATCGTAGATGAGTCGGGCTTAATGTTTTGCACGAGATGCCGCTGCACGGCTCTCAGGTTACTCCCAGCAAAGCTCCAGAGATTTAGAAGGGGGCTCAAGCCGCGGTGGAAATATAACAGTTGGAGTTTAACTTTCTTCTAAATATCCTCGAGTTTCCCTCTGTTTACACTCTACAAGGTTATTAGTTTGGCGCTGCTAATCAAAGAAAATCAAGGATCCACGTTGACTGTAAGCCAATCTGTGTTTATTGGCCTTCCCAACGCAGGCGTTCAGCTCCGCAGCTCCCAATGCGAGGCTGCCTGACTGAGCTAAATGGCATCCCTCGGCACAGCGCTCCCGAGCTCCCGACCAGGAGGAGAGTCACCGGCAGCGAACCGTGAACAGGTTTCCAGTGTCTGGCTGGTGTTCTGTAACCGTAGCGCTCCTTTTTATACATCTGTTTTCATATCAATATGCAGAATGTTTTAATAAAGAATAAAAGTATGTTTTTTTCGCCACATCTGTAATAATAAAAGGTGTTAAAAGGTTGTTTTTTTTAAGGAAGGGGGGGCACTTGCCATTAATCAGTCATCGGAGTTGGTCAACTGGCAATTTCTGCGGGTTCTCCTGGGCGCAGAGCCTCTTCGGGGCTGTCTTGTTTGGATTAAACCGTCGCCCCAGCTGAAGAGTGAATTGCTCCGACTGGAACATGTGGATTCCGGTTACATTAGTAGCCACTCAGCTCAGTTATTTTGTACGGGCATGGAGTCACATGGCTGGGGATTTTGCTTGGAACGGATTAATACTGCTCTATTTACCGCCCTGGCTTCCGTGCTCGGTGATAATAAACACAATGCACATCTACTCTTGCCGAGCCGTGACCGATGGAGGCCGAGACCTATCTGTAGTGTCTGTGCAGACAACGTACTTTTGACATTCCTTTATTTTTGTAAGAGAGCGGCCCCTTAAAATCCATGGCATGTTTAATACATTCACCCACGATTTCAGATTGAAGGTGCTGAACTTTTTCCCAGGCTGCCATTCAGTGCATGTTTGTGGCACAGGTTGTGTTTCCAATTAGTCTTCCTGACACAAGCACCTCCTTCACTAACCAGTGGCCTCACAGACTCCAATTAGTACTAATCGTTTAGATTAACTAGGTTAGGGACATTGTTAATCTCGGGCTGTGAAATCTGACACTGGTGTCCTACCCTGCCTGTGTCATAATGGTTGCATTCAGAGATAAACCTCAGCGAAAACAAACATTATTTATCACCATTTTATAAGTTACTTGCAGGTTCACTGAAAAAAAATGTGGAGTTCATATAATTTATTCAGCTTATTCATAGAAGATAAGAATAATACTATCATTATACTCAAGGTACTGGTTAAGCCTTCATTCAGAATATTTTTTGCAGTGTTGTTCAACATGGTTCAAGTAAGACCCCCCCGCCCTAGAAAGAGTCCAGACAAGAGCAATTACACGAACCCTCGGCCTGAGAGCATTGTCCTGTGTTTACAGGTTAAATGAACTGAATCTCTTAAGTCTTGAACAGAGAAGAGTACAAAGGGGTTTGATTCAGGTATTCAGAATCCCAATTGGCATGGATAAAGCCGATCTCAAGGGCAAATACTATACCAGTTCAAGAATGAAATCAGGTCACAGGTGGAAATCAAGGCCGTTCTTTACACAAACGGTGGTGGGAGTCTGGAACAAGCTAGTCATGCCGATGCAGCAGACTTTCTGGGTTCTTAAAAAGGGAATTAATGTTTGGCCGAAGTTCTGCTGTCGATTAGCTCCAGAAAAGCACACATGGTAAGGATGGGCTGAATCATATGTGTTGCTTGGCTGCAGGCCTGTGTTCCCATTCTGACCACACAATCGCATGTTTCACGAGGAGCCTGGCCTGTGACACGGAGCGCTCTGTGCAGTCCGAGTCAGCATGATATCAGGACGGGAAAATGCGGCCCCCTGTGTCTGGAGAGGTCACTTATTGAAACAGCTTGCGGAGTATCAGAAGATTACAAAATGGGGGAGTGCACATATTGACTTTCAGAGAGAAAACAACATCCTGTGGCCGCATCTCTCTGCCAGCAGCCTCCGCGCTCTGCCCGCGCAGTTCCTGAGCCTCGCTGTGTTGCTGCAGGTGCCTCCCCAGCAGGCTCCGTCTTTTGGAGGCCACATGGTCCATCCCCCGCGGCCACATCTGCAGCCCAGTTGAGGAGCAAAATGTTGGCCGGCATCGCTGAGGAGCCCTTCAACGAGACGCTGGCCACGGGCCTTTCCATCCACAGTCGCGAATCCATAACCACAAGCAGGGAGAGCGCGGGGCCTGGTTTGCACTCCACGTTTCTGCGGGAAATGAATGCCAAGGTCTGTCTGTGTCTTATTTAATGCACTTCATACGGTTCTGTAAAATGTTCCTCTGAAGATCAGACGAAATCATCTCATCAAGCTCATTTGCATAAGCGTTGATTTGAGATCCAAACCAGTGGAATTGCCGTCATGTTTCTACCACTATACGTACAAAGAAATGAGAGAAAAACAACAGAAAAGTAAACCGAATGAGCAGAACGTAAAGAATGCATTCGATTGCTTTGCTTTCCGCGGTTTTCCTTTGTTATCCGGGATACATGCTTTTAATTTCCCAAAACAAACCAGCTTATATAACTTACTTTTTGAACTAGTAAAATGGAAAATATAAAATTGAAAAACAATTACAATGACAGAGGCATACGCCCCGACTGTTTAAGAAGACAATCATGTTACAAACTGCCAACACAAGCCATTATGATTTATTTTTCACTGAGCTTCCTTTTAGTTTTCGCTCGAGCCAAGAAGTCCTTTTATAACAATGATGAAAGATGTGTTATGCTCCCTATCTACTAAACGAGATAAAGTACAAGCACATACAGTGTAGAAGAGCTATACCCACTAAAAGGAGGAATAATATCAATTGAAGATGAAGGTAAGGCAGTTAGGGAGATCGCCACCTCTTAACAGAATATAGTTGTTCGTTCTGAAACAGTATCAGGGGCCTTAATAACCACATACGAAGTGCACACAGATGACAGACGCGAAGACTTAGCTCCTGTCATGAAAAAAAGCCAAATTCCTAAAGTGCAGCCCTCCCGATCTCTGGAGTGGCTTAAAATTCCTGGGAGACTCGCAACTGACACGTTCATCTGCACAGCTATGCACTTCAAAGCCCTGGAGATCATCGATATCTTCAGAAGACGTTCCAGGCTTCTCCAAAAGTGCAGCGCAAACTCCTCAGACTAGTTACCATCAAACACGATTTTATTTATATTTTTCGCTGCTAGTATTTCAACTATTTGTTCCACTTTATCAGCCCCCGGTAGAAATACTGCACTTGTATTTATATGTGAAGGAACGTCGGTCAATCGCTCGGAAACATCTGCAGGAGAAGATTACAACTTTTAGGGAAATTAAATCACTGCCTTTGATATACATGCTCTGAAATTCTCTCTCTCTCTTCAATGAATAACTTTTTCAACGGTGAACGTGTACATAATGGATTTATGTTTCCAATACTATTGCATAGTCTACATTGATGGACTCTAATTTCATTGTATACATTCAAAAGTTGCCAAACACAAAAGCAATAATCAAATATTGGGATTGGACATCAGTTTAATTTATGCATATTTCTTGTACTCTCCGGGGGGGTCCACATCTAAAACAAGACGTTAGGAAGTGACCGCAGAAGAGAAACGGGCAGGTTAATCCTACAACCCCACAATGTGTGTGTATTTTAGGAAGCACAGTCAATGCTTGGTGTTTTTGTTTCCATCGGTTGCTGTTGCCTTTATGAGAGTGTGTGTTCGGAGCGGGTCTGTTCAGCTCGTTAGTGGGGGTGACTCAAAAAGGCCTCAGAAAGGACAATGGGAGGAAACGACAGCGGGAAGCATATGACCGGCGCACACGTCTGAGTACGCTTGTGCGACGTTTCCTATATGCATCCTGGCACTTGGCTTTGACAGAAAAAAAAACACTCTCCAGAATCAACCATTCTCCCTCCAGAAATAGTGAATCAGCACGATGATTAAATTGCCCAGGAAGAAAACGAAATTTAATAACTGGGGAATGTGGATAAAACACTCCTCCGACCAACTGAGCTGACGAATCTCCTAATACCAGCGGTGACATATAAATAGCACAGAGAGCTCTGATGGAGCGAAGGGTAATCAATGTACAATATGTCCTGTTTCAGCTGATGTTAAGTGGAACAGGCTGTCTGCGCTGCTGGGAGCTGGACGGTCATCTGCTCTCCAACAGATGTGGACCCACTTGTAATGTTTTTCATAAGCCCTAGCAGTAAACCAGTCATATTCTGGTATATTTGAAGGCTTCGTTTTGAGTAGGCCTGCCTAGTACAACAATAAATAAACAACAACAACTGCAGGAACTGTTCCTGATCTGTTTTTAGTTTATTGGAAAATAACTTGGCTCCATTCATGGAAATATGCTGTATTCAGGGGTAAAGTCTCGTAGGCTGACCAGGACACAGCATTCCTCCAGTTACAGAAAAGCTCTGCCCAGATCGTTTAAATCAAAGCGCTGAGAAATGTTGTCCTGCCTGTAGAGTTAATTCCAAACAAACACACACGTACAAACTCTGAGTGTCGGTGGATTTTAATGTCAACCCTGTGAACCCTGTGCATCCCTGCCTAGTGTAAGTGTCTATTGTTTCATACAGTTGCAGAGTAATCAGGTTACTTTGAAGGTTTTTTTCTCCTCCCTCCCTCCCTCCCTCCCTCTCGCTCTCTCTCTCTCTCTTTCTGCAAGAGCGGAGGGCAGAGTACAACGCCTGGAACGCATTTAAATATATGACTCACAAATAAAATGCAAATTTCGTTCTTTTGATTCAACACAGCAACATATAAAGACCAATTTATGGCTTTCTTTGCCCATAATAAGCTCCCAAAGCCCACAAAGCATTGTCATTTCTTTAGTTAATGGTGCCTTGATATTTTCCAGGCCAGGGAGGATGAGTCCCATCTCTGTACATGTCATAACTCTAGTGGTGGAGGAGGAGGGGGTGATGCTTGCGAAAAAATATGTAATGCTTCCTCCCAGGCATTACTTACTTGAGCAAGAAGCTGCTTATGCTGTTTGTTTAGGGCCGACATAATGAGACTGAAAACATGAACTGTCGGGCGGATACGTAACTCACACCACATCTGATTAGCTATTCATGCGGCCGGTTTTTCGGCCCATCCCGGAGCGAGCGAAGCCAGCCTGGCGAATCGGACAGAAACTAGAATGGAAGTGAATGAGACTTACTGGGAGCAAAACTGTACATGATGTGAGCGTCTGCTTCCATCTAGTGGCCACAGAAACACACTAATAGCTGATTCGGGACTGTAGGTATGAAGAAGCAGATTTGAGGAATTAACAGTCAGCTTTTCTGAGTTTCACAAAGAGCTTTCATGAGAGCTACGTTGTGATGACAGGCAGGAGTTATATAACTAACACTGAGCCACGTGTGTCTCTCCTGTATTGAGTCTGTGTCTACGCCCAGAGAGGAGAGGAAGAAAAGAAACCCAGCTGCAGATCACACCTTGCAAACCTGCCACAATTGCCCTCATAGTTTATTCCAGCATAAGAAAGCGGTTCAGTTATTGTTTCAAAGATGACAAATAAAAGGTAACTGTGGTTAAAGAAAGCAACTGAAAAGAGAATGGGAAGAATCCTTTCTTTCTTTGTCTTCAAATGTTGCCTCGGTCTTGAAGATGCCACAGAGCGACGTGGGGAATGCGTCCCCCGCAGCCGTGTTTGGGAAAGGGGGGAGAGAAACAGCCCCTCGGATCTCCTGAGACGAGCGCTGCTTTAATTGTTTGTGTTGGGATCAGCATATGTTATGTTTCCTAACCCAGGGCGCTGACCTCCCACTCCAAGCCAGAGCAGATAAAACTGCAGGCCGGTGTAATGAAACGCCTGGGGGGCCGGAGCTCGGTGCGAGACGCGGGCTGGAGAATTAACCCTACCTGACAGATACCACTCATCGCCGGCACACTAACCCTTTAACCCGGCTTTAGAGAGAGATGCACATTGCAGTCCTGCCAGGCCATGCGGATCGGCGCTGGACTGGATTATGCGCTGTGCTCCACTGTTTGTGTTTGTTTGTAGTGAAAGCAGAGATCCTCGACCGCACCAGAGAGTTAAGCGCGTGTGTGTGTGTGTGTGTGTGTGTGTGTGTGTGCACGTTCCTCCATCTCCTCACTCTTCTGTCAGCAGTCGGACTGACCTCAGACCAGGTGAACGTTTCTGAGCCGAGAGGGAGTCGAGCGGCTCTAGGCTTCGGTTTCTACTCGGGCAGAAGAGACAGACAGACTGCTGATTCGGTCTGCTGTCTGCTTACAGAATCCGTTTCCCTGCTCGATAGATCGACATTAAAGAAACAGTATGTGAAAGCCTGTTGGAGATTTGTATCGGGCCGTTGCAATATATTATTTTTCACCCTAATTGTTCATGTTTCTGGGAATCAGATTGTTACGAGATGGAATGACATTTCTATGATTTTATTGAGATTATTAGGTTGATGTTACAGTTTTGTTACCCTGTTCTGCAAAACTTCATTAATCAGAGTCACCTTGGACGAATACAGAGGCAGCACAATAATATTAATAATGATAAAATATCAATATTGACTTCTGCCAAAGACATCATACCCATTACATCTGCACTGGTGAAGCCAGGCTGTCTAATAAATCCCAAAACAGTGATTCTAGAAGAAACAGCGTTGTAAATATTGTGTTGAAAACCTGCTCCTTCTTCACATCAGCACTTGACGAACTGTTATTCTAGACTATTGTCCCAATTAGCCTCATGGAGGGAGTGGTGTAGAGTTACACAATCAGCGCAACAATGCCTGCCAATGTCTACACGCAGCGGTTGGCAGGGAGATCTCAGCCATAATTGAGTCATTCATGTGGCAAACTCTCACCGAGGCTCGCTATAAAGAGCTCGATGAAAGCTATTATTAATAAGACTTAGTCCCGGGGAACAAGGCAGACCACAAGACTGTCAGCTGGCAAATGCATACAAAGCAGCTCACCTTTAGAAATCGTATACACCCATGTTCTAGTTAATCCAAGATAAAGATGATTGAGAGACATTGCCTGTAGGAAACAGGGAAGAAAAGGCTGCCTTGATTAAAATAATAACAATAATAAATAAATAAACGAATCCGAGAGCTGAACTTTAGCAACGCGGCCTTCATTACTTGACATCCAGACCCTGATTTTTGTAAATGGTCAATTGAATGGCTTCACTGATTGAGGGACGGGTCCCCTTCGACCACCTGTGAAGGCTTATCTTCTGCATCGGAGGCTCAACGCTCAACCCATGAGAACCCGTCGCTCTTCCTTTCGCTTGGCAGCGTTACCTCATCGACACAGTATGTCTGCAAGTTGTGGTTAAGGACCATGACTCACTCACAGATCGACACCCAATGTAAACAGTTCTAAAGAAGATTAAACATTAAATTCAGTCTCTCTAAATAGTATAATGGGAGCTAAACAAATAAACCATTCATCACGTCGAGTCACTTCACTCTGAGAAGTGAGAAGCGTCCATCGGGAGGAGCTGGGCTGGGCCTGCACTCTGCGTCGCTGTACTTTAAGTTTCCAGCCACTTTATTGGATGAAGTTTAGAGACGGGTGGCTTTTATGGATATTCCTGCGTCGCTGTGGCTCATTATAGCGAGCTGGCACTTTAAAGTGAATCTACCTCATGCGTTCGCTCATGTCTTTTAAGTCATATACTTTTATATTAGAGCCCCGAGACTCGAAAACTCGCTTTTTATGAAGTTATATGTGTCTGACATACATTAATATGCCACTTTTCATTGCCAGCACTTATCAGCCGCCGTCTAGTCGCTCAGAAGTGAAGGGCAGGGGAAGATGTGAGAGTTAGTATGTCGGTGCTGTCGTGCTGCAGGTTTAAAGGCGCTCAGACAGGCCTTTGAATCGCGGTCAGAGCCGAGGTGTGGAGAGCGGCCCCTGCGATGTGGGGAACAGCTGCTCTGTGCATTAGGAGCGGGTCGGAGCAGCTGAGGGGCCATGAGATGAGACATCCTCCCGTGTCTGCACTTTTATAGCTCATCGGCCCGGGGAGGAGTACTGAGTTTACAGAAGCCCGTGGCTAATCCTGCCTGCACTCCCCCCCGACTCTGGCAGGGCCGAGGGGCCGCGCTCGGCTTTATGGGAAGCAGCACTCCGGACTATTGATTTTTTCCTCTGACGAAAGTCTGCTGGTGCTTTCTAATTGAGTCACTGTATATCCTGAAAAGAGAGAGACTTTGACACATGGCAGTGTCCCCATTTCAGCTCTCCAGATCTTGGTTTCAAAAATAAGCTGCCCTGCTTGAGGGTGAACCTGCAGGACAGAGTTTACTGGATTGACAGCCTCGGACATCAGCCTGAAAACAATGTTACGTGTGAAATGAAGACATGTATACCTGTCACATTAATCCAGTGTTTTCTATTCTGTCTTCCTTGTTGCTGCACAGGTGTTAATTGCTGCGGTTAGTACTCTGCACCGCTGGTAAGTGAGTTGAGATTTAAAACAGTCATGTACAAATGCGCTAGATCTACAATCGCCCCGCAGTAATGGTGCAGTTATACCTCACTGACTGTCCTACTCTTTTGAAGGACTTCCCCAAACAGCACGATCTGTGCCGACAATCTGCAAATCACAGGCGCAATATTGCCTGTTACAGCCGACTGCCTTTCCTGAATAGAGCTGTCATGACACAAAGTAAGTCTATACGCTGGGCTGGACGACTATAGGTCCCAGAGATCGGGAGCTGTGCTTGAGGCAGGACATTTAAAAGACATGATCCAAGAGGAAACACTGTAATGTATACTGAGTTATGCATAACAGTATGTTTATAAAAGGGAACAAAACGACATTATAACAGAGATATTTCTTCATTGATAAACTGGTTTAGTCTCAGTCATATTCTTTGCTTGTCAATTTGCATCTATTAGCCCAGGAAGGAGAAAAATGACATTACAAATTGTTACCACAGTAAGATACTATAGTCTAGAAACTAGGATCAATGTTAAGTGTTTTAGTCTAATACGAAATGTAGTCTAGTGTATCAGACTGAAATTGTATATACTGAGAAAAATTGACATTTGTGTAGTTATTGACCAGAGCATCTATGGGATAAAAACAGGATATATAAACAGAGATGGAGTGAAACTAAAACTATAGTGGCTCTTTGGGTTTTATAACTGGAATTACAGTTGTATGAAAATTATTTATGTACCATTATGCTCAATCAAATATATTTATTTTGTGCAAATACATCAGGTAAAATGCTGTCCCACTAAACATGTGTTGTCTTTCCTTCCTCAGTGGACCGACACACAGCTGGAGATATGGCCTGACTCCATCTATGTAAACTCAAGCGGCTCAAAATGATTTCCTCCCAGCAGCGAAGGACCATCCCGACTGGAGCCCGAAAGTCCCCTATCTCAGCTCTGTGCCCTATCTTGTTGCACAAGCTCCCCAAACAAACCAGCCCCGTGATTGGAGCGCGGAGGGAATTTTATCTTATCTCACACCTGTCTGAAACAGGTTTAATTATCAGGTGGAAGGGCCTCCACATGCCCCCAAGGACAGCCCAGCTCCTGCAGAGATAGCACACAAAGAGACCCGGTGAAACCCCAGACTTTGTGCTGTCATTAACAGCTTAGGGAGTCATTAATGCTCGAACTGAACCCCTGGCATTAGCCTCCTGCCCCGCAGTGATGGTTAACCCCTGACACATTCTTTCAAGGCTGATCTTTTTAGCTGTCACTAAGGACAACAGTATTGATTGAGAAGGGCTGGGCCGGCCGTGATTCTGCATCGCAGGGGTGGCACGCACAGCCGCACAATAGAGCTGATCCGTCTTAACTGGTCGCGGGTTTCTGTTCTCCTGAAACTTCATCCCGTTCCCTCTGCCTTTTTGTTTCTCCTGTAACTCACCCTTTTTCCTTCATTGTCAGCCACTTTCGGTGTCAGCCGGTGGCACACAAAATGACTGGCTATGTGTTACACTCCAGTAATGGCTTTTAATTTGTAATCAAGACACTGGAGCCCTCTAAGCCCGTCCAGAGAGGCCCCATCGCTTTACGAGGCCCAGAAGCGTTGATGTCAGCATGTCAGCATCCTTGTAAACTTCCTCCACACCCCCATGCTTTGAAGAAGCGATTGCTGTTGGGTTTTAAATCGTCTCTGCTAATGTCGATGAATCTCTGTCACTTGGCTGCTGGACCTCCTTGATTTATGATCTCAGTTCCTAAGTCGTTTCAGAATCTTCTCCACTGAAAGGTCTTGCTTCATCGTATGAATTATTTCTTTAACATCATTCTAAGGGCGCTTTCACATCCAGTTCACTTGCAAATAATTGAGATCTTTGGCGGTCCACACAGCAGCAGCCTCTGTGTTAATAGACCTTCTTCCGGTGATGGAGCTTCCGGTGATGTCTCAACAACATTCGTCTCAGAGGCTGCGGCGTGTCTGTCTTCATTTCTTCTGCGAGTTTGACACAGTTGCCAATTTTAATTACTAGCCCAGCGTGGATCTGAAAAAGGCAATTACAGAATACATATATAACAAAATGAACCTGCAGCGCCTGTATGTATGAGGATAGGACTTTATTATGTGCACCACTGATGTAGTTCTTCAGTAGCCCTATAACACATAACATTAATAATCGGTTTATGGTTGTGAATAAAGAGACAAAAGTATTCACCAAACATTCGCGATGATTTGCATTTGAAGTTTTTTGTTTCTGCCTCCTGAGGACACTTCCTTCACTGGACGCTTCTCAATCCTCGCCTCTGGCCAGGTGTGTGTGACTCATGACAGACCCTGACATGCGAAGGGTCGGCCAGGTGACTCCTTCCGGTCAAAGGTCTCCGGCAGACGGACACTGTGTCAGGGGAGCTCAGTCCTCAGATTGACAGCTGGCTGAAACCAAGACGCTTCAACAGCCCAGAAAACGGTCCGTGCTTCACTGAGACGTCCTGGGAGAGGGCAGCTGTCCTTCATTTGCAAATCGCAAAAACCACGAGCTGTCAGAAATCTGTCAGATGAGCGTAAATAATACTTTTACAGGTCACAACTGGCTGAGTGATTGACTTTTAGCATCTTCATTAAGCATTGGCTATATCTGTATTTAATTACTTGTCCTTGCGATATTGTTTTGCTCCAAAAACACCTTTTCTGACAGAGATGAACATTTTCCATCTGCTGTCCACAGTGAAACGCACTCTAGATCGACACAGCACTCCTGCTTCAATATTATTATTATTATTCCAGCTCTGAAAGCGAGTCGAGGCTGAGAGTCTGACCGGTGATCTCCCATGATGCAACACAAGAGTGAGTCCCACAGTCTCTTCCGCATTGTGAACCTGACTGCCTGTAAATAAACACGGCCAATAGCACGTTCAAGATGATTTACAGCCAGCAGCAACAAAAGAGAAAAGATAAACTCACAATGCTGCTACACTCTTTCATTATAAAATATTTCAGTCGCTTCATTACTTTTATTTTCCCCCGTACAAATAAATACATAAATAAATGGATAACCCTGCTACATTTCAGGAGGGTAGACATTTGTATTACAGATTCCTACTACATCCTATGCCAAAAAAGTATTTTTTTTGGTTTTGTGCAAACACATGTGCGTTATCTGTTGTTAATTTCTGATGTGGCTTTTCCACTGAACTGCACATACTGACACTGTTTGCTGGTCAGACTTTTTAGTCATTACAGAACAGTCAGACAAATAAAATAAAATAAAACTTCAAGGGGTATTCAATTTTAAGAATATGATCACTTTAAATGTATTATCTATTCATGTAATTGCTCTGTCAATGCTAATCATACCTGCAGTGGAATCAGGAATCTGTCTTTTTATACCTTCCTGTTACGCAGTTATAGTAAAGGAGTCAATGCAACCCACAATCAGTGCTTTTTTAATTCCAGCAAACAAACAAAAATTGTGCTTTTAGTTGGACAGCAGAGAAATAATTTGCTCTTAATAGTGCTGTGTCAGCTGGACTTATTTCATCTGGGCAGCCACAGTTTTCCGAGCGCCGAGGAAGGTACTGTACTGCACGTCCCGGTTCACTGCTGATTATATGTCTCTGTCAGCATCGATGTGTGTGACTGCATTCACTCTGCCAAACCGTGGTAAAGACTTCAAAATACTGTGTGCTACAGTTCAGACAATCGGAAGTACAGCAGCTTCAAAAATGGTCTTAAAAGTGACAACAAGATTCCCTGCGATTCTGAGATCCCTACATTCAACGAGGAACTGTATAAAGTTACACAGAGGGGTTTAATAAAAGAATATACCCTTCTAAGCCACATTTGATATGTAATATATACACTCACCTAAAGGATTATTAGGAACACCTGTTCAATTTCTTATTAATGCAATTATCTAACCAACCAATTACATGGTAGTTGCTTCAATGCATTTAGGGGTGTGGTCCTGGTCAAGACAATCTCCTGAACTCCAAACTGAATGTCTGAATGGGAAAGAAAGGTGATTTAAGCAATTTTGAGCGTGGCATGGTTGTTGGTGCCAGACGGACCAGTCTGAGTATTTCACAATCTGCTCAGTTACTGGGATTTTCACGCACAACCATTTCTAGAGTTTACAAAGAATGGTGTGAAAAGGGAAAAACATCCAGTATGCGGCAGTCCTCTGGGCGAAAATGCCTTGTTGATGCTAGAGGTCAGAGGAGAATGGGCCGACTGATTCAAGCTGATAGAAGAGCAACTTTGACTGAAATAACCACTCGTTACAACCGAGGTATGCAGCAAAGCATTTGTGAAGCCACAACACGTACAACCTTGAGGCGGATGGGCTACAACAGCAGAAGACCCCACCGGGTACCACTCATCTCCACTACAAATAGGAAAAAGAGGCTACAATTTGCACAAGCTCACCAAAATTGGACAGTTGAAGACTGGAAAAATGTTGCCTGGTCTGATGAGTCTCGATTTCTGTTGAGACATTCAGATGGTAGAGTCAGAATTTGGCGTAAACAGAATGAGAACATGGATCCATCATGCCTTGTTACCACTGTGCAGGCTGCTGGTGGTGGTGTAATGGTGTGGGGGATGTTTTCTTGGCACACTTTAGGCCCCTTAGTGCCAATTGGGCATCGTTTAAATGCCACGGCCTACCTGAGCATTGTTTCTGACCATGTCCATCCCTTTATGACCACCATGTACCCATCCTCTGATGGCTACTTCCAGCAGGATAATGCACCATGTCACAAAGGTCGAATCATTTCAAATTGGTTTCTTGAACATGACAATGAGTTCACTGTACTAAACTGGCCCCCACAGTCACCAGATCTCAACCCAATAGAGCATCTTTGGGATGTGGTGGAACGGGAGCTTCGTGCCCTGGATGTGCATCCCACAAATCTCCATCAACTGCAAGATGCTATCCTATCAATATGGGCCAACATTTCTAAAGAATGCTTTCAGCACCTTGTTGAATCAATGCCACGTAGAATTAAGGCAGTTCTGAAGGCGAAAGGGGGTCAAACACAGTATTAGTATGGTGTTCCTAATAATCCTTTAGGTGAGTGTATATATATATATAAAAGCTAGAACGTGATCTTTTTCATCAACACTACAGCTCATAACTGTTCATAAAGCTCTACTGCTTCTCCCAACCGCTGTGCCAACAATGAACGTTTTAAATCCACTTCCGCAAAGACGTGAACATGAAATAAAAGAAACAAACCCTTTGAAGGATGAAAACCCAACACTTACACTTATCGACTCTAAAGTGTGTTTCCTTTTCGCCAGCCCCCTCGCAGAGAGCCGTGTTTGCCGATCCTCACCGGCAGAGGACGCGCTGAATGCAGCTCCACTGATCGAACACTATGGGCAGGGTCAGCGTTCCTGCCTTTATCTACACAACGCGCGCTAAAGCCAATTAATACCTCGCCCTAAAGGCTGAGCAGTAGCAAGCAGATAATTACACATCCAATTATTTCTGTTTCCTCCATCAGGGGCACCAGGCTAATTGATTCCCACTGATTAATTCATTAATGGATTAATGACCCGGCCTTCGAGCCCCTCGGGTTGTGTGCTCCGAGTTCGCACTCGTTCGCCGTGTTCGAATTCCTCCCTGACAGGCCCGGCCCCGGCACTTAACCTGCTCTGTAATGATGTATGAGCTCTGTAATGTGTAAATAACACGGGACAGAAAGCAGCTGAATGAGACGTATGGGCGGGGAGTGCGGCCCGGGACAATGAGGCTGTTGTACCTCCAGCTATCAGGAGCAAATATGTACACATGGCCGGCCCAGGCAGACGGTTAACTGATATTGCTGCTGCTGTGTGTGATTTAGCAGCTCTCAGCTTCAGCCCTGCTGTCAGGAGAAGAAAGAGAAGGAGGGAAAGGGAAATTAACTAAAAAACACATTCTCTCTCTCTCTCTCTCTCTCTCTCCTGTTTTCACTTCAAACGGCACAGGCAGCGGCGGCTCACTCTGCTGAGTGCGTCGTGAGAATCAAAGAGGTTTCACCGTGTGAGGCAAGATGTGTTGTCTCTCCTTTTCTCAGACTGGTGGGTGATGTGAGTAGCATTTCACAGCCCCCACCCCCCCACACACACACAAACACACAACTTCAGTTTCAAGCATGTCAGGAAGGTTAGAAGGCATTTATGCAACAGTACATCAAGATGTCAAGCGAGCTCGATGGCCGGGTTGTTTTCCCTTCTCCAGCGCTGAATTTGGGGAGGTTTGGAGAAGCTGGTATTTGTGCTTTTCTTGACAAGAGGATAAACTATCAGTGTCGGCAGTGGTGTCTTGTAATAAAATGCTTTGGACGGCCTCGTAATTTACCAGTGTGCCACCAAGTTCATCAGTATCTGTTTGCATTCAAGGCCGTGTTGTGTTGTATGATTTACCTCGACCCAGTGAATGGCTCTTTTGGTTTGTGCTGTTCCAGAGCGTGTGGGCCGGGCTTTGCAGGCATTTGGACACTTCGATGGGAACAAGGATCTCTGAGGGTAATGGAAATGTGAGGCCTCACCCAAAGGCATACATGCAAGCAGTGCACTTTTTTTAAACTTAAAATCTCACACAGCTTTTCCACTTTGCCATTACATATAAAAATAGCTCGTCTGAGGTTTGTTTTCGTTGCCAGACCTTTATTATAGTTTACTGAAAGAGGGGGAAAATCTGAAGGGGGAAAATAATGGACAAAAACAAGGCTGTTGACAGAGGCTGCGGCGATGTGTATAAACTTCTAACAGTACAGTTAGTGGACGGATTGGATCATATCACTTGCACACCTGAGACACGCAACCTGCATCTGGCAGCTGTGTCGTCTCAATATTGCAATTAAAGGAAAATACAGTTAGGTCAATACATATTTGGACAGTGACTCAACTGTCATCATTTTGGCTCTGTACGCCACCACAATGGATTTGAAAGGAAACAATCAAGTGTAGACTTTCATCTATAATGTGAGGGTAGTTACATCCAAATTGGGTGAACGGTGTAGGAGTTACACCCATTTTTATATGTGCTCCCCCAGTTTTAGGGGCTCAAAAGTATTTGGACAAACTAACATAATCATGAATTAAATTGTGAGTTTCAATACTTAGTTGCAAATCCTTTGCACTCAATGACTGCCTGAAGTCTGAACCCATAGACATCAGCAGATGCTGGGTTTCTTCCCTGGTGATGCTCTGCCAGGCCTGCACTGCAGTGTCTTTAGTTCCTGCTTGTTATTGGGGCATTTTGACTTCAGTTTTGCCTTAGAAATCAAAACAAACCATTCAGAGAGATAGCAAACACATTAGGTTTGGCCAAATCAACTATTTGATATATTCTTCAAAAGAAAGAACGCACCGGTGAGCTCAGGAACACCAAAAGGCCCAGAAGACCACGGACAACAGCTGCGGAGGATGACAGAAGAATTATTTCCCTGGTGAAGAAAACCCCTTCACAACAGTTGGCCAGATCAAGAACACCCTCCAGGAGGTAGAGCATCTGTGTCAAAGTCTACAATTAAGAGAAGACTTCACCAGAGTAAATACAGAGGGTTTACCACAAGATGTAAACAGGAAACAGGAAGACCAGATTAGAGTTTGAAAAAAACATCTAATGAACCCTGTACAGTTCTGGAACAAGATCCTATGGACAGATGAGACAAAGATAAACTTGTACCAGAATGATGGGAAGAGAAGAGTATGGAGAAGGGAAGGAACTGCTCATGAGCCGGAGCATACCACCTCATCTGTGAAGCATGTTATGACATGGGTATGCATGGCTGCCAAGGGAACTGGTTCCCTTGTATTTATTGATGATGTGACAGCTGACAAAAGCAGCAGGATGAATTCTGAAGTGTTTAGGGCTGTATTATCTGCTCAGATTCAGCCAAATGCTTCAAAACTCATTGGACGGCGCTTCATATTACAGATGGACAATGACCGGAAGCATACTGCGAAAGCAACCCAAGACTTTTTTAAGGTGAAGAAGTGGAATGTTCTGCAATGACTTCTGCAAAGGATTTGCAACCAAGTATTGAAACTCACAATTTAATTCATGATTATGTTAGTTTGTCCAAATACTTTTGAGCCCCTAAAATTGGGGGGACCACATATAAAAATGGGTGTAATTCCTACACCGTTCACCCAATTTGGATGTAACTACCCTCAAAGTATAGATGAAAGTCTACACTTAGAGCACATCTTGATTGTTTCCTTTCAAATCCATTGTGCTGGCATACAGAGCCAAAATGATGACAATTGTGTCACTGTCCAAATATTTATGGACCCAACTGTATTTTCCTTTAATTGCAATATTGAGACGACACAGCTGCCAGATCGTGATCATACAGAACAGAATGATCGTACACGTGTACAATGTGAGCCAGTTTCATTTTCAGAAATGGTTAAAGTGATTAAAGTTAAAGTTTAGATATGTGGCCTGTGATGTTCAGTTGTGTGACTTTGCTGTACACTATCTCTAACAGAATACAATACACAGTGTAAACCACATTGTTATTCAAATGGCTGATGAATTGCTTAGGAAAATGTTTCAGATTTGAATGTTATACTTATATCTCTGCATTCAGTAAAATACATGTATATACATGTCTAACGTTTATAAAGGTTTAAAATGAAACTTACACTTCTGCACCATCTAGTGGGTGTTATGTGAACTGCAGCGGTCTGTTTCTGGTTTTACTTTCTTTCCTTTTGTCTATTTATAACCAGTGGCAAAAACAAAACATTTTTTCAAACAAGCTGTTTCAAGTCACTTTCTACTGCTTTAAATGAGAACAGGGTAGCAGTCTATAATCTGGCCCTGTGGGGGGGTTATAGTCTTGATGTGGTCGAGGCCGAGATCAAGACTTGTGGTTTAAACTGCATGAAACACAACCTGTGCCGTGTCCAGTCCAGCACAGCCCTCAGGAAACAAAACCACACTGGAGACGGGCTGAAGTCCTCGGGGGACTGAGTCGGGTCCGAGGGCGTCCTCTGCGCCTCTCACTCGGCTGCAGTGGGATGTGTGAGGAATAAACAGGGTGAAATCAACCCCTCCTACAGTGGCTCTCAAAAGTATTATTGACATTATGGACATTTCCTGTGTTGATCAGTGGCACAAACTCCTGATTAAATCCATTCTGGTTTCATGCTGTAACACAATGACATGTAGACAAGTCAAAGGGGGTGAATACTTTTGAGAGTCACTGTATATACTGGACTATGATATGGAACATATCGTGATATAGCAATAAGCAGTATGTCCAAACAGGGGGCTCTGCCCGGCGCTGCAATGGCTGTCCCAGCAGAGTGGGGCTCAGCAGGCCCTCTCTTCCAGGGTGGAGGTGACCCTCTCTAGGGGCACGTCAACCACTGCAATTTGGTAGTTCATTCAGAAACGTATAAATCTGTCCATTCAGCCGGCAGTCTGGCCATAGAGTGTTAAATTCATCCAGGAATCTGTCAAGTAATGTATTAATGTGTCCAATTTGTGTGTCAATTAATCCTTAAATACATACATACATTTTCCAGATCAGCAGGGACACACGCACCCGGGGACACAAATGGAAATTGGGCTTCAAGGCATTCAAGACAGAAAACAGGAGACACTTCTTCACACAGAGAGGCGTCACAATCTGAACAAACTCCCCAGCGATGTGGCTGAAGAGACAATTTGGGAACATTCAAAAACAGACTGGATAGGATCCTTGATCACTTAGTTATTAATGGACACCAAACGAGCACGATGGGGCGAATGGGCTCCTCTCGACTGGACACTTTCTTATGTTCTTATGTTCTTATGTTCTTATACGTCACTTCATGAATGTGGCTAGTCATTCATATAAACAGACAAACTGTCAGTCATGCACTGTGCCAAACCCACTTCAGTCCTTCTAGCCAATAGGAGCAGACGCACATATCTGAACCAATCAAAATCCAGCCTCTCATAAAACACCTTCAGCCAATAATGGTGCAGTTTATTAGAAATTAGTTTCTGTCTCTCTGTGTAACCGTATGGACATGAAAATTACTGTTACAGCGACTTGTTTATGAGAAGATTAATTGTTGGAATATGCAAGGCTTAACCACAGCTTTGCATAGAGTACAATAAGTATTTTTTAATCACTATATTTTGTACATGCAGCATCTTGTACAACAATGTTTTAAAATACTGTGTAAATAAGTGACAAAGGAGTTCTGTTTCTGAGGCTTTGCAATATTAAAAGATAGAAAAAGTGTTAAACTTGTGGGTGTTGCTCCACGTATCTGTGTCACAGGTGTGACAATAAGTAACACTAATGATTGTTGAAGTTACTTTCTTCTTGCTGATTTTCATGTGTTATTTGTTTTGTCTTTCTAATTTAGTTTGCTTTATTGTGTGTATTTTTCTTTAATTATCACTTAACTTCTCACACAGCCTGGACTGATTGAACCCTGTTTGATGATTTAATTCCCCAAATTGCACACAAGATTGACTGCTGAATAAAGAGCCACTGCAGCAGACGGGACGGGCAGAGAGATGGCATGGCTGACGCTGAGACAGGGCGACATGCAGCTGTGCGAGGGAGGGACTGTGCTGTATTGGTGTGGATGTGGAGAGTGGAGATGAAGAGCACGGGATCGGGACTGCTCTATTTTAATTTGTGTTTTATTGTAAAAACATGATTTGTTTTATTGTATTTCATGATAAATGTAAGCTTACTTGTCTTTAAATACAAGTCTTGAAAGACAGCTTTGGTTGGACTCGAGTGTTGCTCCCCCAGAAATCGAACCAAATTAATCAAATTAAACAATAACTGTCACATCTGTACTAAACACTTTCCTAAAATCTAGTGAATATTTTATTTGACTGGTTACAGAGACCCATGTCTTCTCTGAATAAATAAACAAACTTTAGGTTAGGGACAACTGAACACTGATGTCAGCGTTGGTGCCGAGTCTGCGTCAAATGCACATCATTGGATTTTCCATCCCCTGCAGTAAATATGGCTGAAATCCGTAAAAAAGGCAATCCGGAACTTCTGGAGGAGAGCGTAGATGAGCTTGAAGATGTGGCGTCATTTATTTCTGCTACAACACAAGTATGTACTGTATGGGCTGTAGATGGACGCCCTTCTCAGGCAGCTTCCACTCAGACCACATGAAGACACATTTAAAGTCATGTTCGCCATATATTACTTTATTCATGTGTCATGCTGCATATAAACTGCATAGTAACGTCCTCTCACTTTCAACTGCTTTTATTTTCAGCAAACTTAACATGTAAATATTTGTATGAACATAAAAAGATTCAACAACTAAGACATGAAGTTTCACAGACATGTGACTAACAGAAATTGAATAATGTGTCCCTGAACAAAGGGGGGGTCAAAATCAAAAGTAAGTCAGTATCTGTGTGGCCACCAGCTGCATTAAGTCCTGCAGTGCATCTCCTCCTCATGGACTGACCCAGATCTGCCAGTTCTTGTGTGAGATGTTACCCCACTCTTCCACCAACGCACTTGCAAGTTCCCGCACATTTCTGGGGGAATGGCCCTAGCCCTCGCCTTCCGATCCAACAGGTCCCAGACGTGCTCAATGGGGTTGAGATCCGGCTCTTCGCTGGCCGTGGCAGACACTGACATTCCTGTCCTGCAGACAGGAAGGTGAAGGTGGGTTTGTGCCCATAGGCCACAGTTGCCGGTGATGTCTGTAAGGACCTGCCGTACAACAGGCCTACAAGCCCTCAGTCCAGCCTCTCTCAGCCGATTGCACACAGTCTGAGCGTTGATAGAGGGACTGTGCGTTTCTGGTGTGACTCGGGCAGTTGTTGTTGCTGTCTTGTACCTGTCCCGCAGGTGTGATATTGGGATGTACTGATCCTATGCAGGTGTTGTGACACGTGGTCTGCCACTGTGAGGACCATCAGCTGTCCTACCTGTCTCCTGTAGCGCTGTCTTAGGCGTCTCACAGTACGGACATTACAATGTATTGCCCTGCAGTCCTCATGCCTCCTTGCAGCATGCCTAAGACACGTTCACGCAGATAAGCAGGACCCTGGGCATCTTTCTTTTGGTGTTTTTCAGAGTCAGTAGAAAGGTCTCTTTAGTGTCCTAAGTTTTTATAACTGTGACCTTAATTGCCTGCCGTCTGAAAGCTGTTAGTGTCTTAATGGCCATTCCACAGCTGCATGTTCATTCATTGTTTATGGTTCACTGAACAAGCATGGAAAACATTGTTTAAACCCTTTACAATAAAGATCTGTAAAGTTATTTGGATTTTTACAAAATTATCTTTAAAATACAGTGTCCTGAAAAAGGGACGTTTCTTTTTTTGCTGAGTATTGTTAAAACATATTTTTATCCGGGAGGTTCAGGTACGGTGAAGCTGCGCTGGGTGACGCTAAGACAGCGGGGCGAGGGCAGACAGCGACCTGGCATATTGACATCATATGAGGTAAAAACGTGAAATGGGATGGAAAGCAGTTGAGGTCTGTGCTCTAGTCTCCCTGTCGTCCTCCCAGCTGGTACAAACAGTTAGCAAATTAGCAGAGAGAATGTACCGAGACACCTATCCTTTCCCTACAGTGCCATCCTCCTGGCGGCGAGATTCGGTCCGGCGGGTTCTGGGTGCCGTGGTGCCCTGCGGTCCCGAGTCGAATCTGCGTGGGGAGAATCGGCTGGTACGAGCTCCTCACTCGTGAACCGGAGGGGGCGTAGTTGAGCTGAAGCGCGTCATTCGACACACCCACAGAGTGTGACACGTCCACTGCAAGCGTTCCTCCCATTAACTAATTAATTGGTGAATGTCGTGTCGGTAGGATGAGGTCTGGCTCGATAGGTTGTAGTCAGGGGTGGGACAGGGGGGTTGACCTGTTCTGTGACCGGGGCAGAAGCAGACTGACAGTAAGCATGGGGAAATGGAGTGAGGAATTAAGATAACCTCATTGGCAATACAGCCCAGTATCGTGAAAGGTTTATTATTCACTCTTCCATAGGCTTCCTGAGTGTCAGCGGAGCAGTAAATGGCACCCACGTCCAGATGCCCTCCTCGACCGTATCGGACCATTTAAAGAGCTCTGCCCTCTCATGGTCCATCAGGGTATCAACACTGTCATAAGAGGGGGCCGGGTCGGGCCACATCGATCCTATGTTCTTGCTGACACTCAGAGATAACAGACTGTAACGGGTTGAATAAAACAGCAGTGTCCGGCCTCGGGTGTTCAGTCAGCTTTCCAAAACACAAATTACAAAATAAAATTACAAATAAACTGGATCGCAATGCAGAGGTCAGTTGTGTGTTTATGTCTCAGCTGCGCTTGTCCCTCGCTGCAGGAGAATCCGTTTCCCCGGGTGTGGAAGGCTTGTTACTCTTGGCACTGTGCTACACAACTTGATATGAAGCTTTCAACACACGTGCAGGGGTCACCACGTTTTCCATTGTGCTCTTCTGTTGATTAATGTCTTGTGGCTTTCGTTCATGTTTTGTGTCTTAAAGGATGTCGTAATTGTGTTACTCACAGCTGATGTGTTTGAAACTCAGATGGTAAATTCACAGACTGCCGGTGACTGAAAGTGTATAAAC
The DNA here is from genome assembly GCF_036373705.1 of Amia ocellicauda. NCBI lineage: Eukaryota > Metazoa > Chordata > Actinopteri > Amiiformes > Amiidae > Amia > Amia ocellicauda. The sequence continues at coordinate 3,472,734 of NC_089859.1, forward strand.
TCCTTCCATATTATAGTTTTTTTCATGAGACTTGAATAACATTTTTTTTCTAATGAAGTGTGGATGTGTTTGTGAGGGGAGTTATGTGTTACCCAATTTAAAAACATGTTGAACTTGTATCCTCTGTTTTATCACATCTTAATTTCTATTGTGGGTAATGGTTCACTGTTTCAGTTGCCATTTGATACATGGAAAGCCCAGTTCTGTTTATCTGCTTGCCTAGCTATAGTAGTGCCTTAAAGGAGAAAGTTAGGTTATAAAAACATAAGAGAGTGTCCAAGCGAGAGGAGCCCATTCGCCCCATCGCGCTCGTTTGGTGTCCATTAATAACTAAGTGATCAAGGATCCTATCCAGTCTGTTTTTGAATGTTCCCAAATTGTCTCTTCAGCCACATCGCTGGGGAGTTTGTTCAGATTGTGACGCCTCTCTGTGTGAAGAAGTGTCTCCTGTTTTCTGTCTTGAATGCCTTGAAGCCCAATTTCCATTTGTGTCCCCGGGTCCGTGTGTCCCTGCTGATCTGGAAAAGCTCCTCTGGTTTGATGTGGTCGATGTCTTTCATGATTTTGAAGACTTGGATCAAGTCCCCACGTAGTCTCCTCTGTTCCAGGGTGAAAAGGTTCAGTTCCTCAGTCTCTCAGTAGGACGTTCCCTTCAGACCTGGAATAAGTCTGGTTGCTCTCCTCTGAACTGTACAAACATCTGCTTGAATATGTAACCCTGTACATTACTTTACTTGCCATACCTTCTGCAATTGAGAAATCCAACATGCTTTCTAGTACTAATGAGTTATTCTATAATAAATGATTGCACTATTCTTCAGTACTGGTTTTTATTATGGAGTAGAAAACTACACAGTATTTTGTGAACAACCTCAAAATCAGAGCCTCTTTTAAAGTAATGTTCTAATCTGCATTAAAACAACAAAACATGGCGCAGGAAGCCTGGCAAAGGAAAATAAAAAATAAAGTATGTTTCTCCGCGGTCCATGCCATTCCCATCTGATTCCTGTCTGACATCATTAGAGAAACATTTTCCAATTCCACTTATGAGAGTTGCTGAAAAGGCCGCTGCTTAATGACTTCATTATAGTGAAGGTTTATTGATCGCGGTTCTTACTGTATTCGGCACATGAGCGTTCGCCTTCATCCTCTGCCAAGAGTTGCCTTTTATCAGCGCAGGGACGTGTTCACCTAGACGTTTAGCCATCGCTCCTTGTCCATCACAAACTCGCGCAGACTTCACATTGAGACAGCAGCCACACACATCGTATCCATTGCGTCCGGGTTCGGTGCAGGGGGTTCAGGTGTTCGGACGCTCGGTGCTTTTGGAGTTATGGGCACAGGTTTAAGTGTGGATTTTTAAAGGATGGTCATGAAATTTAATTTGAATCCAGAAGACAAAACTGTTCAAGAGCAACTGGCCTCCAAACACACGACCCATGTCAACGCCAACTGGGTGGGGAATTAACAATAGATGCACTCTGTCTGACAGCAGCATCCCTTTCAGAGCTCAGACACGGTCGGCGTCACTATTTACTCCGGGAGAGGGAGTGTGAAGGGTGTTAGAGGACATCTGTCTTGTTTCCTGTGCCTCTCTGTGTGTATTGACTGTGTCTCTGCAGCGGCTGGAGTACATTGCTCCCTAGGTTAACATCCTTCTCATCTTTTATTCTTGCGCTCACAAACACATTTGTGGGCCTCTCACTTTCTCTCTCTCTCTCTCTCTCTCTCTCTCTCGCTCTCTCTCTGAAGACAGGCCCTCAGAAATAAAAGCTATGTCACTGGCAGACATCATATATCGGCTTGTATTTTTTGTGTCAGGCCTTGGCACCGAGATCAAAGATGCCATTACCAACATCTGCTTCCATCGCTCGGGCTGTTCTGCTCGCTGTGATATTAGCTATAGCTTACAGCTGTAAACATCGCTGACATTTTATTAAATATTTGAAGGATTAACCTGGATTTGATCAGATGTCAACCCCCCCCACCTTGAACAATGGACTCCCATCATCCTGGAGAATAATAATAATATATTATGCATTCTGGTTTTGTTGGCTAGAACGTGGCTCTTTGATTTATGGGGTGTATTTCAAACTTTTCTTCTGAACCACATGTCTGTGTTAAAGGCGCCTTTCATGTTTAACAGTCCTACCAGTGTTACAATTGGGCCCTGCAATTCTCTTTTTAAAGGCATGAATAACCCAGGTAAAAGTTTTATATATAATGTTGATATGAACATTTATTTTTTCTAGATCTGACAAGTCAATGAGCTCAAGACAAAGCCACTTGTTGAGTATGAATGAGCTCTGGTAGATGTCATTATCAAAAGTAATAGTATCGGATTAAAACACACAGAGAAAAGGACTAAGAAACAGTATAGAAACAATGCGATATATTAGGCTATATTAATGCAATGGCCCAGCAGAACTGCCGCCTTCTCTTTCCTTTGCACAAGAGCAGAACTATAGTACTGTATGCGCTTTGCACATTCAGAAGAGTTACACAGATGTTCAAACATGTGGCTCAAACAATGGATGAGAACCATCAATACAACATTTGTTATAGGAGTTTAGAAAAAAAGACTGTAAAGCAAATCCTACAACACATTCTTCTTTCAGTACTTTATTTTTGTACTATTAGAGTGACAAACATGGAGTGAAAGCTGAACACAGACTGTTACAGTAATGGTGACGCACTTTTTAAAGACTTGCACGGCAGCATGACTTTGCATGACTTATACTTACTGTTATACAACAGTTTTCTTTCAAATTCAGGAACCAACAAGCATACAAGTTATATATCCTTAGGTTTGTGTAATGCTGCTGACAAACAGTTGAAATTCCTGTGTTTTTTGATTTTGTGATTTGTGTTGTATATGAAAGTGAGGACAGGGCACCGACACTAGAGGGAGCTGCAGTGCGATGAAGCACCATCTATTATTGTTGACATGAACACATGAACACTGAGCTACGCTGAGAGATCCCTTATACAGCACTTTACACAGAGACGCAAACACTCATCTTTGAGTCTCTGGCCTCAGAATACAGTCAGTTCTCTGCTTCACAGTCTCTTTTACAGAGGCCCACATTTTACATTTTTCTCCTTTGCAAATCTCAGCACCTTATCTTTAGTTTTCCACCGGCCATCACTAGCCTGTCCTTATCTATGAAGCTGTTTAGCGTTTTCTGTCTTTGGACACTTTTATGGCCTTTACTCGAGTCCTCATAAATCTACAAATTCTACAATTTAAATACCTCACCAGAATCTTGGCTCTCAAAGGTCCTAGACCCCAGATCACAGAAATATTCAGAGAATTTCTCTCAAACTATTTGAAACAAAATAAATATTATATTTCATTCTGGATTTTCCTTAAACATGCATCTGATATCAAATGAAAGGCCACAACATTTCCTTTCATATTATATAGGATGTAACATGGCCTAACATAGTAGCCTATATATTATACAAACTTTATATTTTAAATGTAGGCATTCTTTAAGATATTTATAGTAATATTTAAACATTGTTTAATGGAATGCATGAAAAAATATTACAGGCTGATTCAAATCTTAATTATATCAATATATTTTCCCATAACACAACACTATATGTGTGTTAGGTTTTAGTTTGTTGAAGTTTTTTCTATTATACCTTTTAAAAAATAGGCACTTGTTTGTGTTTGACTTGTACAGAAGGGATGTTATTACTGTAGTGCCGCTGGTTGACATGCGTGTAAATGTCAGCCATGTTCTGTTGGTTCCTGTCTTCCTACACATGCTGACAGTCGTTGCCTCGAGTTGTGTGGTGGAGCTGCCCAGATCAGAACAGTAAGTTGCAAAGTGAGCCATAAGAGATTTGAAGAATGAGTAATATATCATGGAGCAATGAACTTTGGTGCTCATATGGGACGCACCACAAAACCATCACTTATCCGTGCTTCGGTGCGAATACTGACACAGCCGGCAGAGTACGTTTTAATTCATGATCTGGTTACATTCCATTACATCTAAGTAGTCCTCCTAAGAGCTCTGAAGATGAGGATAAATGGCCCCTGTGACACTGTGAGGGGTTGGGTCAGTGTTAAGATTCATGAGTGAGTGTGCAGCCCTGGCCTTGTTGTGTGAACACCGTGAATCCCAGACGCCTCAGAGTTTAGTCTCATACTTCAGCTGGGTCTACTCACCCAACAGACACGGACGAAGTTCAGCCGACCCCGTGAATAAGGGACAGACCAGGTGCAGGTGTGTGTCTGAAAGGACCCGAGGAGAAAGACGAGAGAGCAGCTCAGGAAGCTAAATATGGAAGACAACAGACACACGGCCTGTGGACCTTGAGTTATGGACTGAGGCTACAGTTTGATATTGTTTGACTACAGTTTTTCAACTGGCAAGAAGCCTAAGGGCATGGTTACACCGAGGGCTCTGGAGCAGATTCCATCTCTCCCACGTTCTGCACTACAGCACACATCCACCCGTGTGCGAGCGCTATAATCGAGCACACATTCACTGTGGCACGAGAGCTTTATCACAAAGGAATATCAAAATAAAAACACATTTGTCATAATATCATAATATAATATACATTAAGGGCAAAATATGTTGGTCAGATGTAGTGTGGGCAAGGGATTCTGGGAGAATTCAGAAGTTACCCTTGTTTGGCACTTCCCTGCATCCAATCAGCTGAATGTATACTGACCTTAACCTTTAAGAAGCATTCATTTTCGTTTTAATTGGGGGCCTTTTGGAAAATTAGTATTCTGTGCTCTCTATAACTTAATTAAAATATAATTAAGATTTGATTGGATTGGATAAGTTGCTGTGCACTGGTCAAAAAAGTGCATCGTCTCAATAGTTATTGCGCTTTAAAAGCAGAGACTATGATGACACACCACTAAAAGGACATGGTACTTAGTAAAATACAGCATAAACAACACAATTGTCACAGATTACACAATATACCTGTCTCATTTATAACAGGACCGTTACATGAGCTATCAATATATACATTGTGAATTTGTGTTGTAATGTGAATACTAACTAAAAGTAAATAAATACTTTTAAACCAAATGTAATCAATTTCCCACTCTCAGGGCAACAGCAAGCACAATATATTACAGTATAAATTGTATGTGATATATTATTTACCCTGCAATATACTTTATTTGTAGTATACTATAAAGAGGGCCACATATTTTAAAATATATTGCAGTACATTTCAAGGGATTCATTTTAGTCACAAAGGATGATGACTTTATATAAATAAGGATTGAGAACCGCTGTTCTAAAGCACAAATTATATATATGAGGAAGACGTGCTGAAAGACTAGTCTTTATTAACAGCACAGTAAAGCAAGTTTCAAAATACTCCACTTTTTATCTATAAAAAAATCACTAATGGCCTTTGAAAGGTTTTCTAATTCACACTGAGATCTTGTAAATTATGAACTTTAATGTAAGAAATCTACTGGTATGGATTTAAAGCTGTTTCTAATGGACAGGAAGAAGTAAATCTTTCTTTCTGCGGTCAGCGCTGTCCAGGCAGCTGTAAAGCATCGTGTTTTATAAGACTCGTGGGGAAATAGCATGGTCGAGGCACATTTAAAATCATATTCTCCCTGTGTACTTTGATTTGTCTTGGGGATAATGGGATCTCTTTACAGTGCAGACGTGACGATAATCATTTATAGCGCAGAGAAAGCGGATATCAGTGGCCATCCCTGTCTTTTGTAGACAAACCTGCAGACCATTAATAAATCTTCACTCCAGTTTGTTGTGTAGTGTCATACGTGCCAGTGTTGTATGTCACTTTTCATGTTTCTGTCAGGCTGTTTAGAGCAGCTGAAGTCAAAGGCCGCGGCTCCACCAGGGAAACCTACCTGAAGTGCAGGTCGAGCCCTGAGGGTCGGAGACGGCTGGGCCTACAGATCTGGGTGATACTCGTAGTCAGTTGTGGCCGAGGGAAGGGGTTGGTGTGGCACGGCAGTCTCCATGCGGCCGCAGACTGAAGGGACTGGAGAAAACAGGGCAGTTTTCCCATTAAGAAAATAAATGAAGCATGAATGAACCTGTGGAAAGCATCGTTCTTCCATCCATTTGGAATAAGAACTTCACCTGAATGCAAATGTTTTGGGAATCATTGTGGTTTATATATATATATATTTATTGGGGTTTATATGCTTGATGACTGGTCCACCTGTGTAACAATGACGTGAAGGGGAGGAGAATGAGTTCACAGACCCTGTATTAGATGACAACACACCATGGATGTGAATCTGAGTGCCTGTTTATCTGGCATACCTGTGAAAGGGCTGTACGATGCCTTTACAGTGCGGTGTGTGCCGCTGACAGTGAGGTATTCTGCATCAGGTGGCTGTGGGAATAGTATCACCTCCAGCCATCGCTGTTCCTTCTGCTCGGCGCCCCGGAGGTCCGTGTGCCCGTGGTGCGCGGGGGCCAGCCAGGCCAGCGCCCGCAGGCAGAGAGCGTCCGCCGCGCCGGGCTCCAGCTGGCTGTGACGGCAGCATTAGCACGGCTGATTTGCCCGCGTTTGGTCGAGCACTGATCACTGGTGAGCGCTGTCAGCTCTCGTTAGCATCACCTGCGCTGTTTTTCCAATGGAGTTTCTACCTCCTTTCTCTTTTTGTCTCCAGTCTGAATTGCCACAGCAGGGCCCGGTGCCAAGGAGAGAGAGGCTGAGGGTTCAGCTACATTCATAATCTCACGATGCCAATTTTCCTGCCCAGCTGGGAGCGGCTGAAAGTGTCGCACCTCGGCCCTGTGGCGCTGGGTTTCACCTCATCACCCTGATTGGACAGATTGTTCTCTTCTTCTTCCTCGTTGTCTGTGTGTCAATCCTGATCTCTCCAGCTCCAGCTTTTCATTACTGGGGGAGCAATGAGATTTATAGTGGGGCCATAACATTTCTACTACAAATATAAAATAAATAAACTGATAAAAGTAAAATATGTCTCTTTTGATTACATTTGCAGACCTTTTAATGTTTTCAGAGTTTCAATACAATGCAATGTAGAATGACTTGTCTTGGCTGGTGAGGCCAGGATTAATTAATAAAGTTAATTAATTAATTAAGTGTTGTCTTGTCTTTGGCTCAGGAGTGTATTGAATGGCTTAAAATTTGGAAACAATGCGGTGGATTATCCAGTCTCTCTTGAATGGGACGCCACAAGGTGATATGGATGATTGTGGATGAGTATTAATAAGATTGGCAGAATTTGTAAGCAGTACTATCTTAATTGAGTGGCAAGAACTGTAAATTTGTGCCGTCTGCTCAAATCAGGACAAGGTGTTATAGGGGGGCTTGTTATGAGAGTCAAAGTTAATCTGTAAAGTCAAAACCTAAATGAAATCTATAAGTAATAAGCCCCAGAGTACTGTCTAAGAAAGCCCTGCAGAAGGTGTAAATACAAACCACCAATCATCCACAAGAGGTCACTGTAAACTTAGATCTATATATGTATGCATGTAGATATTTCTGTGTGTTTGGTTGTGTAATATGTTATGATGCATTATTACACTCATGATAAAGGTAGTGTATGGGGTTTGGGCTCACAGTGTGGAGAGTTATTAAGACTGGTGCAGTGGGACAGGTCCCTCGGGTAAACAGTGACACGTTCAGTGCGTCAGGGAAAGACTTTCAATTGTGGAAGTTAGTACAGCTGGCTCAGATCTTTACTTTGCTGTGTGACATGTTTATTCCTGGGGGGAGATCACCTGAAGGAGCGCAACGTCTCACTGCGTTAAGTGAGAGCAGTGTGGACTCGCTGCGTTACCTGTGTACAGGTCCCTTTCACCTCCATTTGACGCCTAAACACAGCTCCACAAAGTGACAGTCTTTACAGATTGCAGTTTGTTTCCTGCTTCCTAGCTCGGAGGCAGGGAGTGACATCCTCAGCTCCTGCTTTCTTTACTTTCACAGACGACTGGATTTAGTGGCACAGTGTCTTGACCTACTTTATATCAGACAACGTCTTTAAACGACAGCTTCCCTTCAGTTTGACTGTCCATAAATCTCTCTAAACGTCTTTGGAAAGCTACTCAAAAGCCATTACCAGTTGGGGCAGGTGGTGCTTTGGACAATGCAGTCTAATTGTACAGAGCAAGTGAGAGTTTATCTGTGGAAACCTTCCTGTCGATCCGCTGAGTAAATACAGCTTCCCATAGTGAAGTAAAGTGTCAAGAACAGTTTAGAATAGATTTTATACATATATTACACTATTCCATGTCTGGGGAAATGTATTGAAACACATTTTGACAACATAATGAAATAGATTACAATACATATATATATTTAAATATATTGAGAAATATTGTGTCCCCTTCCTCTCTGCGTCCCCTTCTCCAGCCTGTCTGTGCTGTTTGTACCTGTGACTCAGGGTAAATCCTCTGCAGCCAGACCTGTGTCTTCCTCTCCGCTCAGACGCCACTAGATGGTGCCGCTTCTCTTCATTGTTTTATATTGTTTACATTCACATAGCTGTTCTGTTTTGTATAAGTTTCACCATTCGTCACTGTTGTATATTATTATTATTATTATTATTATTATTATTATTATTATTATTATTATTATTCATAGATTCATATTTTGGACACCTCCCTGTGTTTTCCCAGCAGTGGGGTCCTGAGATGACAACTGCACAACTGTTGCCTGGTTTGTCTGATTCATTGAGGATTCATTACAGAGCAGAGTACAGCATTCAAATCATTGCAGTGCTGTTGTGATGTTTTTTGCTCCTGTTTGCCCCCGCTCGACCCGGCTGTAGGCAGACATGGGCAGCCAGGGGGCGCACTACCAGGGTACCCCCTTTGTAGCCTGTGAAGGGAGTGTGTATAAAACCATACAACCTACTGAACCCCGCAAACAACAGCAATGCAGTTTTAAAGGTTTAATTGAGAAGTTAATAAAAGAGTAATCAAACCACCTTTCAGACTTTCTTAAATAATGCAAACCCAAGCGAATTATGTTCCTAAATGACAACGCGCTAATTGCATTGCTATGCAAGCTCAACAACTCACACTACAATGACTGCCAAAGCTCTTGTCCCCTCATATGCAGTGTAACTAGGCCCCCTGCCAGAGCAATAGAGACAGGCTGTGGGTGGGCTTCCCTGTCAGGGTTCATCCGCGTCAGCCGCTCTCTGGGCTGCGTGTGTTTACTGGGAGCGCACCAGCAGTCAGGGTTTCTATTTCTCGGCAGATGTTCGGATGTGGGTTGATGGGAAGCTCAGATAAGTGAAACTTCATAGCATGGAGACACAGTGAATACTAATGTTACTCCAGGTATCTCCTTCAGTTAAACCTTATCTGTCTGAAAACAAGAGCAAACGACTACAATGTGTGTGTGGATGCTCTCTCTCTCTCTCTCTCTCTCTCTCTCTCTCTCTCTCTCTCCCTCTCTCCCTCTCTCTCTCTCTCTCAGTTGGCCTTTTCATTCATTATTCCCATTTATTTATTGAAAATTTAAATTCCTGTATTATCAAATATTATTGAATTAATATGGCATAACAGAAGGTCAGCATCAGCAGCTCAGAGACGCCCGGCTCTCAGTCTCAGGGGCTTGAGACGCGCGAGGGAAGTGAAACATTGAACATAAGAGCACAAGAAAGTGTCCAGTGGAGAGGAGGCCATTCGCCCCATCGTGCTCATTTGGTGTCCATTAATAACTAAGTGATCAAGGATCCTATCCAGTCTGTTTTTGAATGCCATTGTCATAGTTTGCTAAATAGGCGATAGTATGAATGTATTACAGGGCTGAGAAGATGCAATCATACTATGCTCCTGTATCCCACCACTGCTTTAAGGCTGCAAGGTGAGGTACTGGTCTAGGTCTGGGTCCTAAGGAGACTGGTGGGCTCAATCAACAGAAATAAACCTCATCCACCCCAAGGAAGAGCAATACAATATATTTTCTGTAATTTGCTTTATGTAAAGAGATTATTTCATTAAATAAATACATTGTTATTTCTTTTCTTTCTTTTCCCTATTACTAATATCAATAATTTCACAACTATAACAGCTTTTTTTTGGCCAGCTATTTTGCCAGCAGCCTGAGACCATCTGACCTCTGCGCCATGGACAACACCAGGCCGCACTCGTGGGTTCCCCGCTGCTCTACAGGGCGGTCCGAGCCTTCGCACTCGAAGCAGGCCTCTACAAAGCCACGCTGGTCTCCTGGGCAGATCTCATCCGGCTACAGATGGGCTTGTAAAATAGATTTTCCTCCTGAAACCCACAGAAATATCTGGGCTAACGCTACACACGTTTGCCTCACAAATACGCAGAAAGATGTCTCCTGGATGGCTGTGAGTCGTTGTCTCCCCACTTGAGTGTTCATGTACAGAAGGGGTTTAGCCCTGTTTGACACTTGCCCCTACAAGGGCTGCCTGGGAAGGGAGACAGAGGCTCATATTTCTAAGGACTGGGCTCCTGTTTTCTCCCTTCCTCCACAGGTTTGCTCTTCCTGCCCAGCAGATCATGTATGGACGCATACCACCGCACGCAGGGGCATGAACCTGGAGAAAGACCATGTCAATCTGAAGATCCATCAGAGGGGCAAGGAGGAAGCCTTTAACAACTGGGAGTTTAAAATCCCATGATGGGATGCCACCTAGATACTCCCCTGCTGGAGCCCAAGTGCTTTGAATTGGTGATGATTCTTAATTATTATCTGATTCCTTAGTAGACACCCTTATCCAACATATTTTTACATGTGTACCCATTCTACAGTTGGGCATTTACTGGAGCAATCTAGGTAAAGTACCTTGCTTAAGGGTGCAACAGCAGTGCCCCGACCTGGGGAGTGAACCCACAACCGTGCACTCCGGAGTCCAGAGCCCTGACCACTACTGCACACTGCACTGTGAAAGCAAGCCAAGACTTTTTTTAAGGTGAAGAAGAGTCAATCACCTGACCTGAATCCAACTGAGTAGCATTTCACTTGCTAAAGGCAAAACTGAAGTCAAAATGCCCCAAGAACAAGCAGGACTAAAGACACTGCAGTGCAGGCCTGGCAGAGCATCACCAGGGAAGAAACCCAGCATCTGCTGATGTCTATGGGTTCAGACTTCAGGCAGTCATTGAGTGCAAAGGATTTGCAACTAAGTATTGAAACTCACAATTTAATTCATGATTATGTTAGTTTGTCCAAATACTTTTGGGCCCCTAAAATTGTGGGGACAACATATAACAATGGCTGTAATTCCTACACCATTCACCCAATTTGGATGTAACTACCCTCTAATTAAAGATGAAAGTCTGCACTTAAATAACATCTTGATCGTTTCCTTTCAAATCCATTGTGGTGGCGTACAGAGCCAAAATGATGACAGTTGTGTCACTGTCCAAATATTTAGGGACCTAACTGTACATGAGGAACGGAAAAGGTGTTCCTTCACCGAGGGGTGTCCAGCTATTTTGGATGACGTGGAACCCTAGTTGATGAGGGGGGTGTGATGGAAACAACAGCACTGCAACTTTTTTCCAGCTCTTCTCAAATCTCTCCGGGCGACACCAGGACAGCGCCTTCCTCCAACTGAACAACACAAACACAAATCTGTCTCACCGCCTCCCCTCCTCTCAACCCACTAATTACAGGCTTTCAATTAGTGATCATCTCGAAGTGTTAACGTTAATCACCTTCAGCCAGAGCTATTGTTTGAAACCCACCTCCGCCCCTTTAATCAACATTAATAATTGCTGTACGCTACTCTGGGAGAGAAACAGGGATGATTGGGGGCTCCTGGCATTATATATACTCTCTGTACATTATCCTAAGCTGTAATACAGACACACAAAGTATAGACACGTGTGCACTCAGTGTGATTTATACATGTTGGCAGGGCTGATGAACATGATTTCCTGTCTGATCTGTCTCGGCGGTGGACGGCCGTCTGTCATTAACCTTTGCTAACCTGTGCCAGGATGTAATGACGACCCATAATGCTTCCTCCCCACGATGTCCCTTTAAAACCTCGGCAGTGAGTCACAGAGCAGCGCTAGTGGCTCCTGTTTAACATTCACGAGCAGATCATGCGTTACAGGTGGCAAACAGCAGCGCTGCGGCTCTCACTAAGGGCTCTTAGGGGGTTTGTGCAATTACTCACTTCAGCCTGAACCTGAAGGTCATACTCTTTCATTTTGTATGTTTTTTGTATTGTTGTCTGTCAGGCCAAAGTTGTTTTTTGTTCATCGTGAAATAGGATGAAATATCAAGCATAAACAAAAGGAGATAATCATCACACATTTCATCAGCATATGTATTGAAAGCTTCATTGTGTGGGGATTACCTATTAATGCATCTTAGTGCACAGCGCTTCTGTTCACATGTGTTCACCTGTGCGACACTGTTTTCCAAGGTAACAATATTAACAGAATACACAACTAAGTCAATCACACATGAAACAAAGGCTCAGAGAATGGGGTTATTGTGTCTATATTGTTCAAATGCAATCATGGAAAGCATTCACAGATATCTGGGCCCACACGGAAGAGCTCACGTCAGAGTAACAGCTGTAGTGGAGCTGCGGTATTGTTTTGTTGCAGCACAGTCAATCTACAATGCATTGAGTGCAGACACTAAATATGTAGGTACTTTTCAAAGCATGGGATTGTGTGTCTGACAGTTTTATTTAGACTCCATTCGGGCAGATTCGAGTTGAGCAAGCGAGCAATTCAAGAAGTGTTTTAATTTTCTTTTTATGAGCTACTGTGAGCTACTCCACTGATACTGACTCTGCACCGTGTTGCAAGGCTGAAATGTAAAAGCAATAACAGCTCGGCCCATTCACCACAGGTCCTGACACAGAGAGGAAAGAGGATTTTCTGTCTTGCGGTTCATGCTGGTTAAAAGCACGGCCCCTTTCTCTTTAAGGTGATGGATCTTGAACAATAACAAGCCTAACTGCTCACCAGATACGAGGGCCGGAAAATAAATGTCATGAATCGGTAGAAACTCCTGAGCAGGCACAATCCTTCTTATTGCTGAATGTGAAATACGCCGCTGTGTTTATTGAAGGACGCGAGGCATCCACAGCACTTACAGAAAGAAATGACCGAATAAAACAATAAAAAAGGAAAACATGCTGATAGCAGCAAAAACAGAAAATATGACAGAAAGAAATATGATCGGCACAAAAAATACAATCATCTAGTGTAACAGATCCTCCATTAGAGCGATTGGTGAGGCGCAGTGGACAGCACTCAGAGCGCTGTGATTTAAGTATATCTCACTAATCACACTGGAATATCTTCCTCATGCATCTAGAGGTTGTTTCTTTATATATAATGCAGGAACTCAGTTTGAAGCCGTACTTGTATCTGTCGTTCTTTAGCAATACATTATACATTGAAAATATTTTGCTCTAGTAAAAGTCTCGTGACACAGAGGGCTGCAGACTATAAGCTTTGAATTTAATGTCTTACGGTTGAACAGGTGACATGAGACTTTAGTTTTAATGAAAGAATGTGGAAACATGGGGGAGGCTTTTGTTAAAGCAGGGGTCTGAAAAAAGACTGAAGAGATCTCAATCTGTGTCTCCCAGATATAATGAAGTCCTGTTTGGTGCAAAAAATAAGTAACTATACTTACCAAGTCCCACAAAATATGAAAAGCTGTTTGGTGCTTGTTGATTCATATTAACACACTGTGTAAGATACTTCAGATTCATGGATTAAATCAAACTAAATTAAAGCAGGTCCAGAACGGATCCAAAATGCACCGAACGATTCTGATATGAATCAACTGCCACAGTCTCTTTCCACTCAGACACGAGAGACGCATCCGTGAGTCAAAGCACTGAAGATGCGATGACATTCGACTCAGTATGGACTTCCTCCGGCAGCATTCAAACACAGAGTAGCAATCAGACAGATAGGCGCTCAATATACCTGTGTGTGGCTCACGTCAGTCATGTGTAAAAAGATCATTCCGATCCGATAGGGTCATTATATTGAATTTTATATGACAATATGGGCCCCTGCAATTAATTATATCAAGTCTAGATGACAAGACAAATTGAGATCTTCATTTAATCTGTTTAGAGAAAATATTGTAGAGGATAAATGCATTGTTGTGCTTTGTGGAGTAACAATTAATCATAATCATGTATCATTTATCACAGTATGCTTCAAATTGCACAGTCCAGTGAATAAATGCAGTGTCTGCATATTACTCCTGAATTTAGCACTTTTAGCGGTTAAGCAAATAAATGTGTTATTATTATTATTATTATTATTATTATTATTATTATTATTATTATTATTTATTTTTTATTTTTTTATTTCTTGGCAGACACACGTATCCAGGGCGACTTACAACATAAGTGCAAAAAGTTACATCACAAAATCCAGGAACAACATATATTGAAGGTGTTGACCCAGCTAACCCAAATAGAATTGTCCAATAATGTTATACGATTACACGTATTTAACTGCATTCAAGAGAAAACATTCTCACAATTATTGCACAGTGAATAAAACACTCAAGTAAAATTAGAAAAATAATATTCACAAATACAGTATACTGTATTATAAGCATACAGAATAATACAATTTTAGTGGATACGTCTTGAAGTTCCAGAGATGGACGTTTGAAATGTTAAGACCACGTTTCTGTGCATCAATTAGGGAACATGAATGACAGTGTGTGCTTGAGGTAATGTGTTTAATCTAAATAATCTAAACCTTTACAGCCTTGGCAGAATGAGATGTCCACTGCGCTGTGAGTGTGACAGGGAAGACGCTTGGTGGACACGTTTTAGGACCCAGGTTTGGGAACAGACTCAAAGACACTGCAAAGACCAACTACAATTCTGCAAGGCTCTGTTTTGTTCTTCTATAAAAGCCAACACATGGTTTGGACTTGGTGAGACTGATGATCATAAAGCAGGTGAATGTGCATCAGATAGATTAAATACAGACCAAGACAGAAAACCAGGAGCTGTTGTTCAGTGTTGAACAACACCCAAGCGCCGGGGTTTGGAAGGCCGAGTGTGAAGCGGATGCTGGACGGAGACTTGGCCTCGCTGGCTTCACGCTCAGCAGGATGTGACTGGAGCTTTACGCGCTCTTCCGAGCCTCCAGCCAGGCGCATAAATATCACTTAATCAATGCTGGCAAATGATCTATAAACAAAAGGCATACCATTTTCTTTGTGTGTGAGTCCTTTGTCATTTCGAGTGCATTTTAAGCACAACACCAGCCTGGAAACGCTAAATCTCGATGCATTCACTGCCTCTGTTCTATAGCTGTATCACTGTACATACAAACAGCCTGTGCCATGTAAACACAGTCAAGTGGACCCTTGCAAATGTACCGTTAATGAAATAAACAGTTCACATCTAATGCATAATGTGCACTAGTTGTTGTAAAAACAAAAATTGAAAATGTAAAAAATAATGTGATATATTGTAAGTCACCCTGGAGAAGGGTGTCTGCTAAGAAGTCAAAATAATAAATCAATATCATCTTCCTCCAGGTTTCTGGGCTCAGCCGTGTCACAGTCTGCTACAGGGGACAAGAGCTGTGTTAACTACATGGACACAACACTGTCCACTGCGCTGTCTGCAGAGCTGTAAATACAATGTCCCGCCAGGACTGTCCCAGCCCGGTGTGTGTGAAACTAAGGGTTTCTTTATGAGAACAGCACTAATATGTACAGATGCGCACTGAGCCTTATTGATCTCCATTGACATCATAATCGGACAGGAGACGTAGTAGTGTATTGATCCAATGCATTTCTCATGCAGCGATTTAATCGTAACATAAAAAACGAGCAATCGTCTTTACGTCCGCGTCGTGAGCACGTAGCACGCAAGCTGTGCGTCAGATTGAGCGCGTCCTGCGCAATAACGAGCGAGCACATGGACCTTCACTGGCACTGTGCGCCAAATGGCCATCACACTGCGCCACCATGAAGGCTTTCTGAGGAAGATTGCGCAGTCCGCAGACACAGTGGTAGCGATGCGCAGGCGGGGGCACAACCTGAGCAGATCTGATTGGAAATATGAAGACATGTCTCACTGAGGCAGCGACGTGCTGTCGTGTGGGAATCGCTCTGCGTACGAGCCCGTTACACACGGCAGGACAGCATGTTTACTTGTGTAGTTTGCATGACGGACAGCATGTTTAGCTGTGTAGTTTGCATGACGGACAGCATGTTTAGCTGTGTAGTTTGCATGACGGACAGCATGTTTAGCTGTGTAGTTTGCATGACGGACAGCATGTTTAGCTGTGTAGTTTGCATGGCGGACAGCATGTTTAGCTGTGTAGTTTGCATGACGGACAGCATGTTTAACTGTAGTTTGCATGGCGGACAGCATGTTTAGCTGTGTAGTTTGCATGACGGACAGCATGTTTAGCTGTGTAGTTTGCATGACGGACAGCATGTTTAGCTGTGTAGTTTGCATGGCGGACAGCATGTTTAGCTGTGTAGTTTGCATGGCGGACAGCATGTTTAGCTGTGTAGTTTGCATGGCGGACAGCATGTTTAGCTGTGTAGTTTGCATGACGGACAGCATGTTTAACTGTAGTTTGCATGGCGGACAGCATGTTTAGCTGTGTAGTTTGCATGACGGACAGCATGTTTAGCTGTGTAGTTTGCATGACGGACAGCATGTTTAGCTGTGTAGTTTGCATGGCGGACAGCATGTTTAGCTGTGTAGTTTCATGAGGGAACTCGTGAGTAGCGCAGGCGGTGGCGCTTGCGCAGTGCATGGCGCTGCACACGGACCTGAGGTTGCAGCTGCTCTGCTGTTCCTGTGTCTCTGTGTTGCTGCCGCACCGTCATCACTGCTGTGTGTAAGTGAACTGCCACGGTGTCGCCCGTTCATGTGGCGGTTCATATTGACAGACAGGCCTCGATCACTTTCGGCCACCTCGACCAGCGGGTGTAATTTTGCTCCCGGCCCAAGACGCACATATGAGTAAGGTATGAGTAAGGGGCCCAGGACGCACATGTGAGTAAGGTATGAGTAAGGGGCCCAGGACGCATATGTGAGTAAGGTACGAGTAAGGGGCCCTGGACCGGAAGCGTGCTTTCCGGGACACCCGAGCAGTCACGCGTAACCATGGCTACATGGCGTTCTTTCGGCGCTGTGACGTCACAGTGGATCGAGAGAGAGTTTGGCTCTCCTTGCGACAAGCCCGCAGTTCCTGAGCCGCTCTTCAAGAGACCGGACGACCTCTCCAGTGCGAGCCTAGACGTGTGCGGCAGTAAGAGACAGAGGGACAGAGAGAGAGCAGGACTCGGAGGACGTATAGTAAGTTAAAGTGATTCCTTGTATTGATCAGTGGTTTGTAAATATAAATGTTACTCCTTTAGTGGTGGAGTGGTGAGCGCCACCCAGAGGGGGGTGTGTGTGTCATGTCCAGTGTTCAATTCTTTAATTATTTCTCTACCCCTGCCCTCCCCTTCATAGCAGGACTCTGACCAGAGTCTCCTGTGTGAAACCTGTTCAGCGAGAAAAAGTATCTGGACATTTTCATTGTAATGTCCTTTTGCTTTTGCCCAATAGGTATTCTTACTGATCCCCAGAGAAGATGAGAATTTATTCCATCTTGCCCGCGGTGGTGCCTGCAGCGGCGGTGTTCGTGGCCTGGTGGTGGTGTAGGCCACGTAACCAGGGGCCCGCTAGCGAAGACAGCGCCTCAATTGTGGATCAGAGCTCCTCCCAGGTGCAGGACAGTGCCGGAGAGGAGGACGGTGCCGGAGAGGATCTGAGCGAGACGTGTAGCCTCCCTGCCTCTTCCAATGAAGACAGGAACTTAATTGTGGAGCAGAGGTGCTCCCAGGTGGAGGACGGTGCCGGAGAGGAGGACGGTCCCGGAGAGGAGGACAGTCCCGGAGCGGGGCAGATCGAGATGCACAGCCTCTCTGCCCTCTCCAGCGGAGACACCCCCAGCATCGTGAATGAGAGCTGCTCCCAGGTGGAGGACGGTCCCGGAGAGGAGGACGGTCCCGGAGCGGGGCAGATCGAGATGCACAGCCTCTCTGCCCTCTCCAGCGGAGACACCCCCAGCATCGTGAATGAGAGCTGCTCCCAGGTGGAGGACGGTGCCAGAGAGGAGGACGGTCCCGGAGCGGGGCAGATCGAGATGCACAGCCTCTCTGCCCCCTCCAGCGGAGACACCCCTGGCATCGTGGATCAGAGCTCCCTGGACATGTGGCAGGTGTGTTTAGCCTTTCAGGGACCTGACAGTTGTCCTGTCAGTGTGTTTGGCTCGGAGGCTTGTCCAGTCTTATATGTGTGCATGTATGTGTTTTTCTTTAAAATACTATTTGTCAGTAATAACCCTAAGGGGCAAAACTATTGTGGGGCCACGCTTGTGCTGTTGTCTTTCCTCTTCACATGAAAGTGCTCCATTTGCAGGATGCCCAGGAGGACGTTTTTGTGTCCCTGGACGACCTCGATTGTCTGGAGCAGCAGCCAGATCTGGAGCTGAAGACGGGTCCACCGCCACCAGAGATGAGGTCCTTCTGAACACTTTTAACTCCATTCCTGTGATTTTTAAGCAAGTTCTGAATGTCAATGCATGATGTAGCGAAGCAGAAACGATAGATTATTTGACCTGAATTGTGATTTATTTATGGCAAAGTTTCAGACTCTGGATTAACTCTCTCTTGCCCCCCGCTCTCTCTCCTGCAGAGGCGATCGTTGCATGGACTTCGAGTGCATGGGCCTCCTGGGGCGAGGAGGGTTCGGAAAGGTACGTCCCAGTCACCCGAGGCACCGTGGGCGCAGTGCCGGCAGCTCTAAGAGAATGTGGAGACGCTTCTGAACTGTTTCTGACCCTTTTTACCCTCAAATGTATTGAAGAATGCCCGTGTGCAGAGTGTAGATCCTGTGGCTGAGAGAGGGAGTCGCTCATCTGCACTCTGTCCTTCTCTGACAGGTGGTCCTGGCTGAGTACAAAAAGAACGGAGCGATGGTGGCAATCAAGGCCTTGAAGAAATCGGACATCGTGGCCCGTGGGCTGATTGACAGGTATGGCTTCATCCGTGTTCCAGTGACGCCTCTGGGTCTGTGTCTGCGTCTTCTGCGCCCCAGCTGTGTCTACACGTACGTTCACACGCTATCCGTCGTCTCTCCTCAGCGTCCTGTGTGAGAAGAGGATCCTGGAGGCGTTGATAAATGAGCCCTTCGTGGTCGATTACTACGGCTCCTTCCAGACGGCCCATCACGTGGCCTTCATCTTGGAGTGGGCTCCGGGGGGAGACCTGAGGCCGGGCATCTACACGGACATGTACTCCGAGCCCCGGGCCGTGTAAGTGACGCTCCGAGCCGCACGACGTGAGTACAGAAGCGGAGGACGCGCGATGTAACTGCTTCTCTTGTCGTCCGTCTCTTTTCCTGGACAGGTTCTACGCCGCCTGTGTGGTGCTCGGGCTGGAGGCGTTGCACAAACGCAACATCGTCCACAGGCAAGTCCCCGCTCGTCAGACATGCGCACGACACGCACAGTGCACGCGATGCACCGTCTCGCTGAGTTCAAACCCGTGACGCTGTGTTTTTATCGCAGGGATCTTAAGCTGGAGAATCTGCTGATGGACGCAGACGGCTACGTCAAGCTCGGAGACTTCGGCCTCTGCAGAGAAGGTGCATCAAAAAGAAACCGTATTGATTCCCTGCTCTGGCACGTCATGTCTGATTCACACCTGTCCTGCGATGCGTTTCTCACCGACTCTCCGTTTTTCTTGCCAGGGATGGGGGTCAATGATCGGGCCAGCACCATCTGTGGGACGCCCCAGTTCATGGCCCCAGAGATGCTGACCCAGCCGTCCTACACCCGGGACGTGGACTGGTGGTCCTTTGGGGTCCTGCTCTATGAGATGTTGGTCGGAAAGGTGGGTTTCAATCGCACCAGGTCCGGTTCTTGGTGGGATGGCGGTTATTGCCGCCATGAGTGTGATTTTGTGTGCTATGAGCGATCTGCTTTTATAAGCCACGTCTCGGGCGTGAACTGACCAGTTTGTGTCTCGGTATGTTGTGAGTATTCAGAGGTTCGGTCGGGAGTGTCCCTTTAATGTCCTCTCTGTGTCCCTTTGCTGTAGATTCCCTTCAACGGTCGCGATCACAAGGAGCTCACCCACAGCATTGTCCACGACATAGTCCACTACCCCCGGTTCCTGTCTGCCGAGGCCGTGTCCATCCTCTCAGGGGTCAGTATCGGCTGTTCTTTCTTGTGACGAGCTCTTGCCTGCAGTTTGTGCCTCGCTGTCCTGCTGACCAGCCGTGATGAAGGCGTGTCTCTGTGATTTAACCGTGACGGAGTTGGAGAGAGACCCCGTGCCGGTGGCAAGGCACACGCGCTCACTGGCACTGCCAACTGCGAGAACTGCTCTCTCGCAGCACGTCTGAACTGCGGGTCCGTCGATGGACAATAACGAGCCTCTCCTTGTTGTTTTCAATCCGCAGCTCCTCCAGAAAGACCCCAAGAGACGCCTGGGGGCCGGGTGGCGAGGGGCGCAGGAAGTGAAGAGGCATCCCTTCTTCGAGGTACGTGGCGCAGGCAACCGCTTCACCGCCAGGGAGTAAAATGAACACCGGGTGAATGCGGGTAGATTTAGCCAGTGGCGGGTACATCGGTCAATCTTCCCAGCCACTGTGGCGGGCAGCCAACAAGTATACGGGAACTTTTAGTTTCTCCTCGCGTATTGGTCGATATGTTTCAAAATACAAATTCTTTTGAGGTTGTAGTGTTGGTATCTTAGTTGATTTGGCAAACCGCAATATCATGTTTTTGTTTTTTAATATATGGCAGTCGGACGTATTTCACAGAGAGCAATGAAGCAGAAGTAAGGTGGTTAAGGATGTGGAAAAATAATGACTTTTAATGACTTTTCAAAGTCATAATTACTGACTTTGTAAGAACCTGGATCAGAGTGTCAATGCAACTATTATAATTCTAAAACAAAGTCCATATACGCACAGTCGGTGCAATTCTGCAGATCTGCGCATCTCTGCGGAAATCTGCACTCCAACGCGCCCCATGGCTTCCTTACAGACAAACACAAACCTGTATAATGTGTGCAGTGCAATTAAACTACCATGAATCTACAGCTGATATGTTAACCCACCAAAAAGCCAAACACCCTTCTGCAACACTAGCAATGACAGAAAAGGAAAGAGGAGCAACAAACACATCATTCATATTACAGACACAGCAAGCTGTTGCTATTTATATTTTATTTGCTGTAACTCGAGCGCACATATAGAAAAATATATTGGTCGGTCAGTTACAAATGTGACTGCAAAATATTCCTTTATAAAACAGATAGTCACAACCTTTATAGTTAATTTGAAATTGTGACAATAAAAGGTTGTGCTAATGTCGGGGAACAATATGAGAGTCTGACACGAGGTGCGTGAGAGTTGACAGCTCTGCTGTTATTATGCCATTTCCAAACGGCTTCTAATAATGTTTTTTTACGTAGATATTTATTTACCAAGGTTGTGTTAGATAACTATTCATCAACTGCATCAGTTACAAGGTATTCATTTATGGGAAACGATTTGCGATCGAGACGTGCGGAGATTCTGCTGAAGAGAAACGTGGGTTTGTTTACTGGCGTTTGCGCAGCTGCAGAGCACAGGCCTGGTACTGACCAATGGAAAGGACGTTAGGCACCATATAACACCCCTGTGTCAGTTTAGTGTGTTGATCCAGAGCCCCATTAGCTGCCATGTTATTGCATGTGATTGATGAAATGGAAAACGATGCTCCCGCACACTGTCTCTACTAGCAAGTGTTATAATTTAATCAGATGTAGTGTTTTGGTTAAAGAGCTTATAACACTTGCAAGTAGAAACTGTGTGGGAGCATGTTGTTTCTACCCAGATCCTTTCCCCTCATACGCACCTGTCTAGTCTATACAGGTGTGCGATTAGCTTCTGTTATGGTGATTGATACATGTACGCACCGTCATGCATTTCTGGTGATGTTTGCCTTTGGCTGGTAAAAATACCAAGTGGCTGGTAAGTGTTTTCCTTCTACCAGACACAGTGGCTAGTGGCCAAAAAGGTCAGTGTTATCCCCTGTTCACCGCTCTGTCCCATCCTCCCTCTCCTCTCTCTCGTTCCAGGATGTGGACTGGGCTGGGATGCAGGCGAGGACAGTGGAGCCTCCCTTTCTGCCCCCTGCCAAACGCTTCCAGGCCCTGGACCACTCCGCAAAGCCCATCCTCACGCCGCCGCCTCTCGAGGAGAGAGCACTGACTCTGGAGGAGCAGGACATCTTCAGCAGCTTCCAGTATGTGGCAGATTGGTGGTAATGTTGGTGACACCAGAACAGCAGGACATTAGAAGAGAGACAGACTGTCCCAGAGAGGGACAGAGACAGCCAGACAGACTGTCCCAGAGAGGGACATCTTCTGAACATCTCAGCACTTTTATGCCCGTCTGACTGAGCTCTCTCTCAGGAACGCATCACATCATGTGTGGCTTCAAACTCGTATCATCTCGTCACCCTGCTATCCTGCCCTACTGTAGTAGTAAGAGTAGTGTGTGTGTGACTGCGTTTCACAAGAACCCATGTCAGAGAGTGACGGTGCTGTAAACCCGTGCAGTGCTCAACACAGGGCACGTATGACCTGCTGCCCATGAGCTGAGACTGTGCCCAACACACAGCCCCTTCCCTGCTGCGTCCCGAGGGGCAGAGAGGCGCTCGTACCACAGGGCCCCTGGGACTTCATTAAAAGTGCTGTGAACGGCAGCGGTCAGGACGCAATCTGCTCAGTCAGACGGGCATAAAAGTGCTGAGATGTCCAGGAGATGTCCTGCTATAAGAGCTGCTGTCCAGGAGGCCAATCTGCGCTTTCTGCTCTAATGGACATTCCTTCAGTCCGGCTCGCACGATGAACAGCGTTGGTGGGAAGACGATCCAAACCTCCTGAGTCAACTCCGCCTACTTCACATCGGGACTTTCCTCTGAACCGAAACGGTGCATTATGGGAGTAACAGAGATTTCTCCTCCTCTATATAACGGAGAAGCTGCTCATTTCATATTCAAAGCTCTATTTAAAAAACAGATGCATTTTTTAACACGATGCACCTGGACTGTATTGGAGACGCCGGCTGAACACACACGCCTGCTGAACACACATGAGTTATGACGTCAGCAGCAATGTCCACCGGCCTGGCGAGCGCGTTACGAGTGTCTCTAGCAGTGGCTCATGAATATTCATGACACGGGCCTCAGGCTGGTTTGGTTGTGCTAGACGGGCGACAGATCGGTGGCAACTCGAAACGTGAGAGCGAGCGTGTGGGTTATAATTATTATTGCCATTTACAATGCATTGACAAGAACAGTAATACTGATGTCTCGGAAGTGTTCGGCATTTTTTGTGTTGAAACATCCTGTCTGCACTGATCAGCTTCTACAATCTAGGATGTGAGACCTTAGACAGTGTTGACTGTATCTTCCGCACACTGGTGTAAACTCTGAATCCTACATTTGTAAAATGGATTATGCCTGAACTGCACTGTATTATTATTGTATTGCACTGTATTGCACTTATTATTGCACTTGGTATTGCTCTGATAGTTTGTAAGTCGCTTTGGACAAGGGTGTCTGCAAAGAAATATTAATAATAATTGTTCAGGTAAAATGTACAGAATCTCATCCAGCGGAAAAATGAGAAAAAAGAGATTCTTCTTCTTCTTATTACTTTTCTCATTATTTATTATTATTTATTATTATTATTATTGGTTGTGTTGCCACAATTAAATGCCGAACACCTTCAGCATTACGACATACAGTACTACTTATGATAATTATAATAATTATCCACATGCTGTCTGTTCTTTTTGAATCGCCGCCAATCCGTCTCGTCTTCGATTACAAGCCCCGCCACCGCAACTCCATTACTCCCACAATGCATTGCGGCTCAAAGAAGAAAAGGGGGAGTTGACGGTCTTGTTTCAATGGAGGGTCTTTGGCGATACCCCTTGGGCTGGAGCCGGACAGAGCAAAGGCTTCTGTGCCGGAGAGAAGCAGGTACAAGTAAGCCCTCACCTGGAGCCCCTCGGCTTGGGCAACGCTGTTTATTCGGTATTGTATTTTACACTTACAAATAAAAACCATATAAATTAATACTTGTGATTCATTTTTTTTATTCCTTTAAGAAATTCTCTTTAAATCATCGAGTGAATCAAAAAAGGCAAGATCAAAAGCAAGAACATGTGAATCAGTGCATTTAAAACACTGCATATAACGAAAACTGATATTCATTTCCAAAAATGACATTCCAAACAGTCCGCTGCGTTGTGTTCGTCGGTGAACGTGTTAAACAAATCAAAACCAAAACGAAACAAAACAGTCAACACATCAGACAGCTCACAAGAACACATTCTTTAACCAGTCAAATCAAAACCATTTAAAAACGGACAATTATATGAAGAAAAGTCAGTTTTCTTCTCTAAATTCAAAACAAATACTGTAATATGAGTTTCTCTTTTTCTCTTTTGCTTGCTTGGCCAACTCAAATTCACCCCAACGTCTTTGTGAATTTTTCCACGGCCCCTTCTCCGGGTACGGCACCCCTGGAGCATGAGGTCGTGGGCCGGCCCCTCCTCTGTTCCCCGTACCTCGTCCGAGGTGGCCAGAGGAGGCGCCCTTCTGTCGTGCCGGCGGTTTCGCGATTCTTCCCCTGTCGCACCCCAGTGCAGCGCCGGTGTTCCTGGCCCTGGCTCTCCGGTCTACCCGCGCCGGCACCCGATCTAGTTCCCCCTCCAGCCGGGACTTTCTTCCTCGCGCTGTCCTTTGGCCCGGCCCCCGAGGCCCCGCTCTCCGCTCTCGCAGGCACTGGCAGGACGGGTCTGTTTGTCTTTTCAGGGGGCCGGTCCAGCACGGCGGGCCCGATGTTCCGGACTCTGCAACCCCTGCTTTCACGGGAGGAGGGAGGGGCTTCTGCCCCGGCTCCAGCACGGGGTGGGGGGTGTGGGGTGCTCGGCTGTCTCGGCTTGTGAGGGAGACATGCGTGTGCAGGGGTCCGTGTGTCATGAAAGACTGATTTCAAAATCCATGTCCACCGAGTGCGGGTTTCACGAAGACTTCAAAAGCAAAATATAGGATTTAATCATCATTATTTACATGTACCTATACATTACTGTGACCTATACATCCAGTAAATCCTACTTAAATGATTATTATTGAAGAGTCGTAGAAATCCAGAGAGAGATGTATGTTTCCAGTCAAAGGTTTGTATTACGAGCAGCTGCAAGGAAGAGGTTCAAGAGGCGATCTCAAGAACAGTCTTAGAGAAGTCACACACTACAGGCACTTTTATGCAGACCAGACTGGAGAGACAGATAACAGCCCACATGACTGTCCCGTGATGAGCGCAAGTTCGGCTTCTGCCTGACAACTCGTTGGGAAAACCCATATATGGTTAAACCGGGGAGAATTAAAGCATACGTAATGTTTAATATAAGGGGGGTTTGATGTATCAAGCCCAAATTGCTGGAGAAAATATCAATATCAACTGATCAATATTTCATCTCTTACCTACTCAGTGTATTTAGGGATTTTGCGTTATGACTGGGGACATCAAACTCTTTGTCATGGAAATGACCTGCAAAGTTTGATTACAGCATCATAATTTCCCGAAGCACTTGGTTATTGCTTTATCCCATATCTAAGAAACCTTCACTGAGTAAGTGCCGTTTCCTGTCTGAATGTATGTATTATTATTATTATTATTTTCTTTTGCTCTAATACATTTTTCCTATTAATCTACCTATTTATGTGTAACACCTAGTTTTTTTTTTTTTAAATCCACTCCTCTGATCGGATGTGGCACTCCGATCCCCCCTCGTGCTTTCTTAACAGATAATCCACCACCGATACGTCCCTCAGTTTGACATCGTGTCCCAGTGTTTCTGTTTGAAAGGACAATGACAGCTGCGACGATTCTATCAGCCAACTGCAAAACATGCACTCCACCTCGGACCCGTGCTACACGAGTAACACCTCAATGATTGAACAATGACAACTGTAACCACCCCAACACCCAACTCACAGACCCGTATCACCCCTGTAACACTTCGTTGCTATAATACGCATATTAATCAATACGCTACGCCCTGTGCCAGCTATGGTACTGTAGTCATACTGCAAGGAAATGAAAAAAATACTGGCACGTCGGTGGCATACGCCGATCGGTATAACACGCAAGTATTACACCTCCGGATCGCAGACTTGGGCACCTGCAACCCCACTGCAGTCTCTGCGTCCCAGCTGCAGGGCCCGAACCGCACACCGCAGCGGACTGGCCGAGACACGACTACACCAACTCCCGCAGGATAGTGGCAGCCAGGGCACGAAGCCCTAGAAACCCGGGACCCTCTGACTTGAGAAATCTCTGTAGACTTATTGCACTCTTTAATTCTTGATAGTGGCACGGTGCCCCTGGTGACTATTGATACCCGTACAGAACACTAATTTACAGGGTCCCAGACAGCAATTTTAGGTTGGGCCAACGTTGGACTCCAGGTGGCAGTTTGTTTGGCCCAATGTAGATAACTGACGGTGGGCCAATGTCATTTTGCTCATCGGGCCAGTGTTCTCCCAAAGTTGGTATTTGCTTATCATTCCCAGGTGGGTCAACGTTGGTCCAAAGTTTTCCAGCAAGAAAAGGAATATTATCCAAAAAATGTAGTAACCCATAACGAGCACATTTTTAAAAATAATGATCAATTACACTTTTATTTTAGGCACAGATATTAGGAACACATAGTCAGGTATTAATTCCACAGTTTAGTTCAAACATTGCTTTATGCAATGCTATTTAATTCAGTGCATATCTGATTGTTTTGTTAGTAACGCTGTATTTGCTCCTCTATGTAGCCTGACTAACACCTTCACAAAAGCTACATGACATCACAGCATTCATAAAGCTTTATAAAAACATCCCCAATATACATAACAGGCGTGTAAGTATTCATGAGTCTCCTTTCCTTCTGGCCTTTCCCCTGAGTCAGTGCCACGTTACAAATACTTACACACCTGTTATGTCACTTGGAGAAGTTGTTATAAAGCTTTATGAGTTATATTATGACAAGTTATGTAGCCTTTATGAAGGTAACATAAAGAGGCATTCCCAAAAAAATTACCCATTTTGTTTACCGGTTAGTGAAAAAAATACAAAAAAAAACCAGGTCAAAATACTATGATTTAGTAAACCATTAGTTTGCTATTAGTACAATATTTGTACAGTATTACATTTGGACTTTAATCAAACAAATATAAATGAGAAATTATGCAATTGCAAATGACCACAGGTCAGGTACCCAATAGTTGATGGTGGAAATAGTAGAAATACATTCATGTCAAATGCATCTCCATTCTCATGTATTTTATGATAAATAAATGTCGATTTACCAGTTGTATACAGAATGCGAACTTCATATTGGGCCCACTCTTCCTCTCTTCTGCTGCCTTTGATTTCTGCCTTTTTAAGTTTCTCCCGATTGAAATTTGGCCATTTACATGTTTCTCCATTCACCATCCCAGAGACGGGCACAATGTCAACCTCCTGTGATTCAAGGAACTCAGCAATGTGAAACATTATGAGGATTTCTGTACACAAATGATTCAAAAGGGATATTTTAAAAGGATATTCACCAAATATTCATATTTAACATGTTACACTAAATGTAACAGAGGAGCTGCAACAAAGCTATTTCTAGAGGGCATCAGGACATGTTTATTTGTAACAACTGACAAAGGTGTAATTTCTATCTGAGCACTAAGATTGGAAACCCTGTAGATGAACTGAGAGGATAGGAAAATAACTCTTCTATTGTTTTAAATGATTTAAAAACTATGTAAGATTCTCCTTCACACTGTATAACGTTCTGTACAAGAGCAGTGTCGTCTTGTATTTTAGTACAGTTGTCCCCTGGAGATCCTTGCAGACAACTTCTTCATACTGTTCAGACAACAGAAAATCAAACGGACGTGGCCCTTTGTTGTGTTGTTTTCGCAGTTCCATTTTTTTCTTCTCCAATTTCATCCAGTTGGAGTCAGTTTCTGACAATCGACGTATTACTTTGTTGTAATGGCAATTCTGGTTTTCTTATCAACGTTTTAAGCTTTCCAAGAAAACTTTCCAAAGGAAAAGCTGAAATGCCATCAAGTGGAACAAAACGCTTCACAGCTGCAGACAAATGTACGAGATTATGAACATTGTACAGCAGCATGTCTGTACCGTATAGATCACCAAAGTTCTTCACAAAGAGAACAAGTATGTCATGGGCATCATCTGTACAGTCATTAGAGAATGAGGGGCTCACAAGCATAAATATCTCTACAAAAAGTAGCAAGACGTCAGACAGCCTTCGCGCTAAAACCAATAGACCAGTGTACAACAAGAACTGACGGAATTCAGCAGCTTTCCACTTCTGTACTTCGTTAAGTGACCTTGGCTTTCGACTGAATTCTTTTGGCACATGAGTCCGTAAATCATGTCATTCTTCAGACAGCTGATTGATTACAGTGGTACCCGATCCTTTTACCCACAACAGATTAGCCTTCTGGTAACACCAAGACGCACAAGATGCCTATGGTCTAATGGAAATTGTGAGACCATGCCTATGTTAAGGTCGCTAAGTGGTGAGGATCCAGGGTGGTGGTCTTGGTCCCTCATTTCTGCAAAATCAATGTCTGTCCTCAACGTAGCATTGGTCTCCGGCAATGTCATCTTGCCATCTCATACCCCTCCTGTCCCCAGTTGTCACATCCATGATAACCAGTATGTGCTTTGATATTCTTGACAAACGCACGAGCAGGTGTGTCACAAATCACTGACGACAATTTGGCCTCATAATGTTTCCCACTGTATGAAATTCCTTCACCCTGAATTAATTTCATCTCTTGTATGAAATCATACAGAAACTCTGAAACGTTGCCAGGTTTGCTTGGACCACAGAATGTTCCGATTGGAAATGGTTCTTTCCATGGAAATGGTTCAGACTGAGCATCCCAAGAATTGGCCACAATTGCATATTTGTACATTTGAACAGTGGCAGGCCGTCAATATTTATCTGTAGTAACAGTGTTTCTGTGTCTCTGAAAAGTGCTGGAAAGGTGCACAATTTAGTCATTAAATGACTGGAAATACCAACATGGTAATATGATCCCCCTGTGATGTCCTTGATTTTGTAACTTGTCACTGTACCTAACAGAGTTCTGGCATCTGTAGGTAGGGATGGATCATCTTTGCCAATTATAACTAATAGATCTGACAGTGCAGCATTTGGTACTTTATATTGAACTGCCCATTGTGCAGTACTGTCCTTAATGTCATCATCTGTGTCTGATTCTGGTTCTGTGTTGTACAAACGATTGTCAGTCTCAAATGTTGTGCTGTTGAATAAGGGCTGTGCATTTAAATGAAAAATGTTGTCGTGTGTTCTGTGAGTCAGAATCAGAAATGAAATGTGATATAGATGGCTCTGAAATAGAAGCACTGTTAGCCACCGATATCTCAGAAAATGGCTCATTTTCTGTTTCATCTGGATGGTTTGCAGATGTATTTCTAATTTGTGCTCGCACTCTTCTCTGTACTGCCCACTATGATGCAGGTTTGAATTGCCCTTCTGGATTCATCATTTGGAGTCTTCATCAGTCTGACAACAATCACAGGATAACATAAAGCCATGATATACATTTAAGTATCATTATTTCTATTATTCGTAGTAGTACTGACAGTCGTAGTAAGTGCTATTACCGAGCACCAGGGCCCGCCGACCACACTGCTGTAATGTATTTGAGACGCGCCAAAATAAATGATACTGAGAAAGTCGGGCGTCCGATGTGTAGGCGCTCACTGCAATACCACCACGGAAGCTTTAAAACACAAAAAAGCACTGGATGCTGTTGATGCTGCTCTGGTGTGTCTGCTAACGCCTTCACAATAGCGCAGCATCTTCAGCAAACTCCTCCCCCGAGGTGCTGCGCTCATGTGTGCGTTAAACAGCCAATAAGAACAACGGAAACAAACAGAAAACTTGTTTCAGTTTCTTCTTTGGCTTCTTCATGAACAATACTGGCCCTCAGTAATACAGATTTACTGGGTACATCACATAAGTCAGCTTTAAGAAAAAAGGGGTCTTTCTCTATCCACATACCTTCATTTTTTATTTTATTTTATTTTACTTGAGAGGCAAATTGTTGGGCCAACGCTGGCCCATGGTTAGCGTGCCAATCGACAACTTGCTAACCAAGCCAACCATAAACCAACGTTGGGCCAACTTAGTTTGCTGTCTGGTGTGGTATTGAATATCCTAAACTCACCCCTATCCTGTTCTGATCAGACCCTGTTCCTCTGGGTATCCGGGTGGCACTCTGGCACAGTGACCCTGTTCACACAGACACGCAGGGAGAGACATGCAGTTCTTCAGTTACTGTTCATTGTTTATCATCATTATCGCCTTTCAGTGTGTTTTCATTTGTGTTCATTTCATATTTTTTGAATTTGTGTTTTATTTGCATTTTAGTGTATTGTTTTTCTTATTACAAAAAATCGTTGTTATAAAGTATACTACTGTAAACTAAAGTTATGTATATTGCATTTGCATTGTTTTATTTGTTCTAACCAAAGTGTTTTTCTCTCTTGAACATGGACATGTACACGGGAGAATAAAAGGGTTAATGAAAACATTTTGGTTCTTTTCATTCATCATATATTTACATTTTTAAAGCAATGTCAGGTGATGAAACATTATCATATTTTCAAAACCTGGTATCTGGGAAGGGTATCTGGAGTCGAAGTGGTTAAGAGGACAATCAAGGTGTGTGTTTTATATTTAAATGTATGTTAACAATATGTTTAGAAGTTTTGAAAAAATGTATAAAGTATTATGTACTTCAATATATAAAAGTGGCCATAATTCACATTTTTATGTTTTAAAAATATCTGAATGTATTTCACAATATGCAATAACTGCAATTTACAGATTTCAAAGTATATTATAAGATACTGCAATATATTTTCCAAAAAAGACAATATAGTGTAATATATATATATATATATATATATATATATATATATATATACAGTGGGGGAAAAAAGTATTTGATCTCCTGCTGATTTTGTACGTTTGCCCACTGACAAAGAAATGATCAGTCTATAATTTTAATGGTAGGTGTATTTTAACAGTGAGAGACAGAATAACAACAAAAAAATCCAGAAAAATGCATTTCAAAAAAGTTATAAATTGATTTGCATGTTAATGAGGGAAATAAGTATTTGACCCCTTCGACTTAGTACTTGGTGGCAAAACCCTTGTTGGCAATCACAGAGGTCAGACGTTTCTTGTAGTTGGCCACCAGGTTTGCACACATCTCAGGAGGGATTTTGTCCCACTCCTCTTTGCAGATCCTCTCCAAGTCATTAAGGTTTCGAGGCTGACGTTTGGCAACTCGAACCTTCAGCTCCCTCCACAGATTTTCTATGGGATTAAGGTCTGGAGACTGGCTAGGCCACTCCAGGACCTTAATGTGCTTCTTCTTGAGCCACTCCTTTGTTGCCTTGGCTGTGTGTTTTGGGTCATTGTCATGCTGGAATACCCATCCACGACCCATTTTCAATGCCCTGGCTGAGGGAAGGAGGTTCTCACCCAAGATTTGACGGTACATGGCCCCGTCCATCATCCCTTTGATGTGGTGCAGTTGTCCTGTCCCCTTAGCAGAAAAACACCCCCAAAGCATAATGTTTCCACCTCCATGTTTGACGGTGGGGATGGTGTTCTTGGGGTCATTCCTCCTCCTCCAAACACGGCGAGTTGAGTTGATGCCAAAGAGCTCGATTTTGGTCTCATCTGACCACAACACTTTCACCCAGTTCTCCTCTGAATCATTCAGATGTTCATTGGCAAACTTCAGACGGGCCTGTACATGTGCTTTCTTGAGCAGGGGGACCTTGCGGGCGCTGCAGGATTTCAGTCCTTCACGGCGTAGTGTGTTACCAATTGTTTTCTTGGTGACTATGGTCCCAGCTGCCTTGAGATCATTAACAAGAGCCTCCCGTGTAGTTCTGGGCTGATTCCTCACCGTTCTCATGATCATTGAAACTCCACGAGGTGAGATCTTGCATGGAGCCCCAGACCGAGGGAGACTGACAGTTATTTTGTGTTTCTTCCATTTGCGAATAATCGCACCAACTGTTGTCACCTTCTCACCAAGCTGCTTGGCGATGGTCTTGTAGCCCATTCCAGCCTTGTGTAGGTCTACAATCTTGTCCCTGACATCCTTGGACAGCTCTTTGGTCTTGGCCATGGTGGAGAGTTTGGAATCTGATTGATTGATTGCTTCTGTGGACAGGTGTCTTTTATACAGGTAACGAGCTGAGATTAGGAGAGTCCCTTTAAGAGAGTCTCAGCTCGTTACCTGTATAAAAGACACCTGGGAGCCAGAAATCTTGCTGATTGATAGGGGATCAAATACTTATTTCACTCATTAACATGCAAATCAATTTATAACTTTTTTGAAATGCGTTTTTCTTGATTTTTTTTTTGTTATTCTGTCTCTCACTGTTAAAATACACCCACCATTAAAATTATAGACTGATCATTTCTTTGTCAGTGGGCAAATGCACAAAATCACCAGGGGATCAAATACTTTTTTCCCCCACTGTATATATATATTAAACTATATTGTGATGTTTTGAGAATGTATTTCTATATATTGCTTAATTCTGTGTGTGTATTTTCACATCCCTGTTTATATTATGATGTAATTGTGTTACTCTGTTGTATAGTTGAGGACTCTGGTCATGCCAATAAAGCTCATTGTTGAAACTTGAATTTGATATGTTTTGTCAAATATATCTCATTATACAAACACAGCAATAATGTATATATTTGAAAATATATTGTATATAAGCTATTATATGTTCCAGGACAATATATTGTAAAATAGATGGCAACATGTTTATACAGGGGGGCCTCACAGTTCGTCGTACAAGAAGGAGAAAGGCTTTCTGAAGAGTATGAGTCAGCTGGGGTATTTCTAACACACACAAGCCTAATGGACAATCCGATCCGAGGATCGCAAAAGGGCATTTAGCTCATGAATAATGTGCACTAGTGATGTGCTTTGCATACTGTCCTTCAAATATGTTACTGTGCGACTTGAGTCTTGTGTGTCTGCGGTGCACTGTAAACACTGACATGTCGCTGCCGTGTCACAGATCAATTCGCTTTTCATGTAAAGAAGCACCTTCCTGCCGCTGTCCATACGACTAAGGAGGCCGAAGTCAAAGCATCTCACAGTAGCACCCACGGGTGTCCTGCAGTGAACTCAATCAGTATCATTTTCCTCCAGGTTTCTGGGCCCAGCCGCGTCGCATCCCCGTTTCATTGGAAGTTCTTTCAATCGCATTGCATTCAAAACGGTCTCCTGTATTTAATACAAAGTTGAGCCATGTACCCTGATAAAACAGTGGCCAGCAGAGCACGCACACCTGTGCTAATGGAAGAAGCTGATTTAGACGTTCCAGAATTCATGATTCGATTGACATGGATGTTTTTTGCTGAAATAAATATAATAGACTTTGTGTTGTTTAGTGTAACAAACGTCTGCTTTCAGTTTTGTTGCATGTGATGTTCCTGTCAAAACCGTTATGGCTTTAATTGTGGCTATTTGTTTGATACAGCATTATATTGAATGAGCTGCTGTGACACTGTAGGGGATGTTTGGTAACTGAGAATTCAAAACGGCAATGTACCCAACCTGTCTAATGCACACAGACGAGCTCAGTTCACAGGAGTAAAGCTTTCAACAACAACACAAAGGCTTTTATTAGGGTACATGGCTCAACTTTTCATCCAATAAAGGAGACCCTTTCCAATGCAATGCCATTGAAATACCTCACAGTGCGTGAATAGCATCGGCCGTCTAAGCAGCTTCCCTGGATAACTG
The DNA here is from genome assembly GCF_036373705.1 of Amia ocellicauda. Classification (NCBI taxonomy): domain Eukaryota; kingdom Metazoa; phylum Chordata; class Actinopteri; order Amiiformes; family Amiidae; genus Amia; species Amia ocellicauda. The sequence goes on from NC_089859.1 coordinate 3,506,669, forward strand.
ATGTCTGGTGCAAAAACTACCTTTTCAATTGTACTGGTTCGCATGGGGTTCAGGCGACTCCCTTGTACCCAGAATGCAGTGAACCTGTTGAGAACAGGTAACAATTTGTGCACAAGGTGTATTCATGGTGTCCTGGTTTCCAGCGTTTGTTTGCGCTGAAGCCTGTATGAAATGATGTAGTCCTAACCTACGAAAACAAGACAGGAGAAGTGTAGCCATTGATGCCGTGTTTAATGATTATTAAAGCAAAACGCTGCTTGATTGGCGTCTCAGTCCAAACCCGGCTCTGCTGCTCAGCCGCTGAAGACCCTGCTGTGCGATTGCGCTGCACCTGCGGCCAGAAAGATATCGGCGCATTTACAGCACAAACCGGCACAACCGCAGCGTGATGACAGTAGCAATGCAATATCTCAAGAGCCATGTCGGCCCAAACCACTGCCACCACCTGGATGCATTGGCGTTTGATGGGGTGCAGTGACGACATCGCTGATCATTAAAAAGTGAATGTCTAAAAAACTGTAACTGCGCCGATGAAAACAAGTAGGGCACCAACCGGCACAAACGAAAGAGACTGTTTTGGTGCGATTTGGAGGTTGATGGGGTGCTGCGTGACGTCACAGCTCATAACATGTAATCTTTCATATCTCGGGATCCATATACCGGCCCAAACCAATGCATATATTTGTATTCATATTCTGAACACATGGGGTGCCAACTTCACAGAGTCGTAATAGCACCCACAGGTGTTCAGTTCTGCAGTGAATTCAATCAGTATCATCTTCCTCCAGGTTTCTGGGCTCAGCCGTGTCACAGTCTGCTACAGGGGACAAGAGCTGTGTTAACTACATGGACACAACACTGTCCACTGCGCTGTCTGCAGAGCTGTAAATACAATGTCCCGCCAGGACTGTCCCAGCCCGGTGTGTGTGAAACTAAGGGTTTCTTTATGAGAACAGCACTAATATGTACAGATGCGCACTGAGCCTTATTGATCTCCATTGACATCATAATCGGACAGGAGACGTAGTAGTGTATTGATCCAATGCATTTCTCATGCAGCGATTTAATCGTAACATAAAAAACGAGCAATCGTCTTTACGTCCGCGTCGTGAGCACGTAGCACGCAAGCTGTGCGTCGGATTGAGCGCGTCCTGCGCAATAACGAGCGAGCACATGGACCTTCACTGGCACTGTGCGCCAAATGGCCATCACACTGCGCCACCATGAAGGCTTTCTGAGGAAGATTGCGCAGTCCGCAGACACAGTGGTAGCGATGCGCAGGCGGGGGCACAACCTGAGCAGATCTGATTGGAAATATGAAGACATGTCTCACTGAGGCAGCGACGTGCTGTCGTGTGGGAATCGCTCTGCGTACGAGCCCGTTACACACGGCAGGACAGCATGTTTACTTGTGTAGTTTGCATGACGGACAGCATGTTTACTTGTGTACTTTGCATGACGGACAGCATGTTTACTTGTGTAGTTTGCATGACGGACAGCATGTTTAGCTGTGTAGTTTGCATGGCGGACAGCATGTTTAGCTGTGTAGTTTGCATGACGGACAGCATGTTTAGCTGTGTAGTTTGCATGACGGACAGCATGTTTAGCTGTGTAGTTTGCATGGCGGACAGCATGTTTAGCTGTGTAGTTTGCATGACGGACAGCATGTTTAGCTGTGTAGTTTGCATGGCGGACAGCATGTTTAGCTGTGTAGTTTGCATGGCGGACAGCATGTTTAGCTGTGTAGTTTGCATGGCGGACAGCATGTTTAGCTGTGTAGTTTCATGAGGGAACTCGTGAGTAGCGCAGGCGGTGGCGCTTGCGCAGTGCATGGCGCTGCACACGGACCTGAGGTTGCAGCTGCTCTGCTGTTCCTGTGTCTCTGTGTTGCTGCCGCACCGTCATCACTGCTGTGTGTAAGTGAACTGCCACGGTGTCGCCCGTTCATGTGGCGGTTCATATTGTCAGACAGGCCTCGATCACTTTCGGCCACCTCGACCAGCGGGTGTAATTTTGCTCCCGGCCCAAGACGCACATATGAGTAAGGTATGAGTAAGGGGCCCAGGACGCACATGTGAGTAAGGTATGAGTAAGGGGCCCAGGACGCATATGTGAGTAAGGTACGAGTAAGGGGCCCTGGACCGGAAGCGTGCTTTCCGGGACACCCGAGCAGTCACGCGTAACCATGGCTACATGGCGTTCTTTCGGCGCTGTGACGTCACAGTGGATCGAGAGAGAGTTTGGCTCTCCTTGCGACAAGCCCGCAGTTCCTGAGCCGCTCTTCAAGAGACCGGACGACCTCTCCAGTGCGAGCCTAGACGTGTGCGGCAGTAAGAGACAGAGGGACAGAGAGAGAGCAGGACTCGGAGGACGTATAGTAAGTTAAAGTGATTCCTTGTATTGATCAGTGGTTTGTAAATATAAATGTTACTCCTTTAGTGGTGGAGTGGTGAGCGCCACCCAGAGGGGGGTGTGTGTGTCATGTCCAGTGTTCAATTCTTTAATTATTTCTCTACCCCTGCCCTCCCCTTCATAGCAGGACTCTGACCAGAGTCTCCTGTGTGAAACCTGTTCAGCGAGAAAAAGTATCTGGACATTTTCATTGTAATGTCCTTTTGCTTTTGCCCAATAGGTATTCTTACTGATCCCCAGAGAAGATGAGAATTTATTCCATCTTGCCCGCGGTGGTGCCTGCAGCGGCGGTGTTCGTGGCCTGGTGGTGGTGTAGGCCACGTAACCAGGGGCCCGCTAGCGAAGACAGCGCCTCAATTGTGGATCAGAGCTCCTCCCAGGTGCAGGACAGTGCCGGAGAGGAGGACGGTGCCGGAGAGGATCTGAGCGAGACGTGTAGCCTCCCTGCCTCTTCCAATGAAGACAGAAACTTAATTGTGGAGCAGAGGTGCTCCCAGGTGGAGGACGGTGCCGGAGAGGAGGACGGTCCCGGAGAGGAGGACAGTCCCGGAGCGGGGCAGATCGAGATGCACAGCCTCTCTGCCCTCTCCAGCGGAGACACCCCCAGCATCGTGAATGAGAGCTGCTCCCAGGTGGAGGACGGTCCTGGAGAGGAGGACGGTCCCGTAGCGGGGCAGATCGAGATGCACAGCCTCTCTGCCCTCTCCAGCGGAGACACCCCCAGCATCGTGAATGAGAGCTGCTCCCAGGTGGAGGACGGTGCCAGAGAGGAGGACGGTCCCGGAGCGGGGCAGATCGAGATGCACAGCCTCTCTGCCCCCTCCAGCGGAGACACCCCTGGCATCGTGGATCAGAGCTCCCTGGACATGTGGCAGGTGTGTTTAGCCTTTCAGGGACCTGACAGTTGTCCTGTCAGTGTGTTTGGCTCGGAGGCTTGTCCAGTCTTATATGTGTGCATGTATGTGTTTTTCTTTAAAATACTATTTGTCAGTAATAACCCTAAGGGGCAAAACTATTGTGGGGCCACGCTTGTGCTGTTGTCTTTCCTCTTCACATGAAAGTGCTCCATTTGCAGGATGCCCAGGAGGACGTTTTTGTGTCCCTGGACGACCTCGATTGTCTGGAGCAGCAGCCAGATCTGGATCTGAAGACGGGTCCACCGCCACCAGAGATGAGGTCCTTCTGAACACTTTTAACTCCATTCCTGTGATTTTTAAGCAAGTTCTGAATGTCAATGCATGATGTAGCGAAGCAGAAACGATAGATTATTTGACCTGAATTGTGATTTATTTATGGCAAAGTTTCAGACTCTGGATTAACTCTCTCTTGCCCCCCGCTCTCTCTCCTGCAGAGGCGATCGTTGCATGGACTTCGAGTGCATGGGCCTCCTGGGGCGAGGAGGGTTCGGAAAGGTACGTCCCAGTCACCCGAGGCACCGTGGGCGCAGTGCCGGCAGCTCTAAGAGAATGTGGAGACGCTTCTGAACTGTTTCTGACCCTTTTTACCCTCAAATGTATTGAAGAATGCCCGTGTGCAGAGTGTAGATCCTGTGGCTGAGAGAGGGAGTCGCTCATCTGCACTCTGTCCTTCTCTGACAGGTGGTCCTGGCTGAGTACAAAAAGAACGGAGCGATGGTGGCAATCAAGGCCTTGAAGAAATCGGACATCGTGGCCCGTGGGCTGATTGACAGGTATGGCTTCATCCGTGTTCCAGTGACGCCTCTGGGTCTGTGTCTGCGTCTTCTGCGCCCCAGCTGTGTCTACACGTACGTTCACACGCTATCCGTCGTCTCTCCTCAGCGTCCTGTGTGAGAAGAGGATCCTGGAGGCGTTGATAAATGAGCCCTTCGTGGTCGATTACTACGGCTCCTTCCAGACGGCCCATCACGTGGCCTTCATCTTGGAGTGGGCTCCGGGGGGAGACCTGAGGCCGGGCATCTACACGGACATGTACTCCGAGCCCCGGGCCGTGTAAGTGACCCTCCGAGCCGCACGACGTGAGTACAGAAGCGGAGGACGCGCGATGTAACTGCTTCTCTTGTCGTCCGTCTCTTTTCCTGGACAGGTTCTACGCCGCCTGTGTGGTGCTCGGGCTGGAGGCGTTGCACAAACGCAACATCGTCCACAGGCAAGTCCCCGCTCGTCAGACATGCGCACGACACGCACAGTGCACGCGATGCACCGTCTCGCTGAGTTCAAACCCGTGACGCTGTGTTTTTATCGCAGGGATCTTAAGCTGGAGAATCTGCTGATGGACGCAGACGGCTACGTCAAGCTCGGAGACTTCGGCCTCTGCAGAGAAGGTGCATCAAAAATAAACCGTATTGATTCCCTGCTCTGGCACGTCATGTCTGATTCACACCTGTCCTGCGATGCGTTTCTCACCGACTCTCCGTTTTTCTTGCCAGGGATGGGGGTCAATGATCAGGCCAGCACCATCTGTGGGATGCCCCAGTTCATGGCCCCAGAGATGCTGACCCAGCCGTCCTACACCCGGGACGTGGACTGGTGGTCCTTTGGGGTCCTGCTCTATGAGATGTTGGTCGGAAAGGTGGGTTTCAATCGCACCAGGTCCGGTTCTTGGTGGGATGGCGGTTATTGCCGCCATGAGTGTGATTTTGTGTGCTATGAGCGATCTGCTTTTATAAGCCACGTCTCGGGCGTGATCTGACCAGTTTGTGTCTCGGTATGTTGTGAGTATTCAGAGGTTCGGTCGGGAGTGTCCCTTTAATGTCCTCTCTGTGTCCCTTTGCTGTAGATTCCCTTCAACGGTCGCGATCACAAGGAGCTCACCCACAGCATTGTCCACGACATAGTCCACTACCCCCGGTTCCTGTCTGCCGAGGCCGTGTCCATCCTCTCAGGGGTCAGTATCGGCTGTTCTTTCTTGTGACGAGCTCTTGCCTGCAGTTTGTGCCTCGCTGTCCTGCTGACCAGCCGTGATGAAGGCGTGTCTCTGTGATTTAACCGTGACGGAGTTGGAGAGAGACCCCGTGCCGGTGGCAAGGCACACGCGCTCACTGGCACTGCCAACTGCGAGAACTGCTCTCTCGCAGCACGTCTGAACTGCGGGTCCGTCGATGGACAATAACGAGCCTCTCCTTGTTGTTTTCAATCCGCAGCTCCTCCAGAAAGACCCCAAGAGACGCCTGGGGGCCGGGTGGCGAGGGGCGCAGGAAGTGAAGAGGCATCCCTTCTTCGAGGTACGTGGCGCAGGCAACCGCTTCACCGCCAGGGAGTAAAATGAACACCGGGTGAATGCGGGTAGATTTAGCCAGTGGCGGGTACATCGGTCAATCTTCCCAGCCACTGTGGCGGGCAGCCAACAAGTATACGGGAACTTTTAGTTTCTCCTCGCGTATTGGTCGATATGTTTCAAAATACAAATTCTTTTGAGGTTGTAGTGTTGGTATCTTAGTTGATTTGGCAAACCGCAATATCATGTTTTTGTTTTTTAATATATGGCAGTCGGACGTATTTCACAGAGAGCAATGAAGCAGAAGTAAGGTGGTTAAGGATGTGGAAAAATAATGACTTTTAATGACTTTTCAAAGTCATAATTACTGACTTTGTAAGAACCTGGATCAGAGTGTCAATGCAACTATTATAATTCTAAAACAAAGTCCATATACGCACAGTCGGTGCAATTCTGCAGATCTGCGCATCTCTGCGGAAATCTGCACTCCAACGCGCCCCATGGCTTCCTTACAGACAAACACAAACCTGTATAATGTGTGCAGTGCAATTAAACTACCATGAATCTACAGCTGATATGTTAACCCACCAAAAAGCCAAACACCCTTCTGCAACACTAGCAATGACAGAAAAGGAAAGAGGAGCAACAAACACATCATTCATATTACAGACACAGCAAGCTGTTGCTATTTATATTTTATTTGCTGTAACTCGAGCGCACATATAGAAAAATATATTGGTCGGTCAGTTACAAATGTGACTGCAAAATATTCCTTTATAAAACAGATAGTCACAACCTTTATAGTTAATTTGAAATTGTGACAATAAAAGGTTGTGCTAATGTCGGGGAACAATATGAGAGTCTGACACGAGGTGCGTGAGAGTTGACAGCTCTGCTGTTATTATGCCATTTCCAAACGGCTTCTAATAATGTTTTTTTACGTAGATATTTATTTACCAAGGTTGTGTTAGATAACTATTCATCAACTGCATCAGTTACAAGGTATTCATTTATGGGAAACGATTTGCGATCGAGACGTGCGGAGATTCTGCTGAAGAGAAACGTGGGTTTGTTTACTGGCGTTTGCGCAGCTGCAGAGCACAGGCCTGGTACTGACCAATGGAAAGGACGTTAGGCACCATATAACACCCCTGTGTCAGTTTAGTGTGTTGATCCAGAGCCCCATTAGCTGCCATGTTATTGCATGTGATTGATGAAATGGAAAACGATGCTCCCGCACACTGTCTCTACTAGCAAGTGTTATAATTTAATCAGATGTAGTGTTTTGGTTAAAGAGCTTATAACACTTGCAAGTAGAAACTGTGTGG